>NC_054537.1:23146951-23286951 GCF_017654505.1 Polyodon spathula | reverse complement strand
TATACATTTTTTAGGCAGATTGAATAGCCATCATTATACATGTACATGCACTTTGAGGTTCTGATTTTCCAGTACAATGCAAGCGCGGCTCTAGGCTATTGTTTGCCCAGCAGACCATTATTGAAACTGTGACAAAGCCCAAACTGACCAGATGGTTAATATTCCTGACCTTGAGGCAGGGCTGCAGAGACATTGACAGTCAAACTGCTCTCTGCTCCAGACAGTTGACCTCATCCATCTTTAATCGCCATTGACAACTGGAACTGCATCTCTATTTTCATTTTAAAAGACAGGCCATGCCCAGCCTGGTCTACATCACAATTATGGGGTTTTTTTGGGGTTTTTTTAGGGCCTAAAATATTTGTTTGCATAATAAACACCAGACACCAATATGTAATATGGTGGTTTTGGGACTCACTCTGACGTGTTCTGAAAGGGGACAGAAAAATTGCCTTGGCTGCAGTCAGTCAAAAGGCATGACAGCCAGTGCCAAAGACCTCAGTCATTAAGGACCGTTTCTATGGTGTTCTAGTGATAATGAATTTTAAGCTGAGCCTACCAAATTTTATTTATTTGAGATAAACTAGAATAAAGAAGAAAATTATGAATATTAGACTCATTAACCCATGGTACTGCCTAGACCCTATTTTGTGTCCAATTCAAACATTTCAACTTAAACTACATGACCTTTGATGTAAAAAAAAATTAAAATCCATGTAGTATGTGTGTGTGTAACAGCCCTTGATTCAATAATAAAAATGTACATCTTTAAAATGGCAAACATAGAAGATTATATTTTAGACGTCTTTTTTCGTCAATGAAAAGACACCATTTGTAATATTTTGTTTAAGCTTTTTCCTCTAAAGATACAAGAAGTGGTGTAATGACATTGAAATATCACAGGTAAACAGAACACGCCTCCAGATTTGTCCAAATAGTGATCCTGCAATACAATACCAAATATTTGCATGTTCGCATTCTCAGTGCCTATGCACCCACATGCACAGCAGTCAGTCCTGTTTGTTCTGAGAATCATTTGAAAGCTATTTATTATTACACTGAAAAGTAATAGTTGTTTCAATGTAAACTCTGATTTGTATGACTGCGATTCCTAAGCACTTGCTCCTGATTCTTTTGTGGCTCTTTCCCACAAAACTTCCTTAGGTTACATTTAATCATAATGGCCTTCTACAAAATAAACCAAATTAAATCATTTTACATAAAATACTCTATGTATAAATAATATAGCTGATTACAGGCTATTAGGAATGCTACATATTGCACATACTGTAGTAAGGTATTTGACGTCAAGTGTAAGATAAATATCATACCTAATAGTCTGGAACTAGCTATCCTATACCCATATAATAAATATGCATTGCCCTTTCAGAGAACACTAACATTGCAGATCTATTAACCCTGTTTGTTAAAGACTATTATTAATAGGGGTTGCTTTAGACAGTGAAAGCATGCATGCAATGGAAGAAATGGGGAAAAGGTATTTCCATACATTTTTGTTAGATAAAAATAGCATTGCACAATGAAATGTGCAGCAATTAAACAATGGAATTTAAAATAAAATGCACTGTTGTCAAAATGGGCTCCCAATATAAAATAAGAAAGAAATGAATTTAAGCAACTCAATTTGTAGGGGAGAAATGCATGAACTGAATAATAAAAAAAAGGAATTAAGTTAGTTGTATACCACATAGTGTAAGCAAATCATTTGAATAAATAACAACCACTGGGACAAATTTGTGGCATAAGAGAGAGAACTCCTTAATGAATATTCATCAGAAAAAAATAATATTTAGTGCATATCTGCCTTGCTTAATAAATATAGTATGCATACTATTGAAGTATACAATAATCGATCCTGCAGTTCTATAACATATAACTGTGCAGCACCATGTTTATCTTATCAAATAATACATAATGCTTATTTCATTTATATGAACATCCTACGATTAGTAGGGTTCACTGGGGACTGATTATCATAATTATACACGTTTCTATGGAAACCCCCTAGTCTATCAGTTTTCATTCATTATATTGTTATACCTTCAAGCAGTTTTTAATTATGGGGTGCCCATGTACAATCTCTGTTTAGATCTTACTACAGAAATAAGGTGCAGATAGGCCTTAGTTGTTTTGACATTTTTAAGAATTGGTTTGCAAAACAAAAATTTTCAATTTATATATATATATATATATATATATATATATATATATATATATATATATATATATATATATATATATATATATATATATATATATGCGTGTGTGTGTGTGTGTGTGTGTGTGTGTGTGTGTGTGTTTATATATATATGAAGTTTGAGAAAAAGGAAGACTGCTGTGTATCAAAATAATCAACAAGAAAAAAGAAATGGATATTTTAGGTACTTAAAAAGGTAGAATAATTGATTAGAAATCAATTATCAAGACATTTCGGACTATAAGTCCTACAAAAAAACAGTACTTTAAGAAGCTGATAAAAAAACATAAGTACTTCTAAAGTCCTTTTTTTTTTTCTATTCAGCCGATGAAGGACTTGATAATTGATTTGTAATCAATTATTCTACCTTTAAGTACCTAAAATATCCTTTTTAGTTTGAAAAAAGACACCAAGTTATGAAAAATATAAAGATGATAACACAAAATGATTGTAGCAAGCATTTACGGGGCAGTACAAGGGAGGTTCTCTCATTTTGATTTATAGAGCGAAAGATGGAAAACCAGGGGATTTAGCATTCCATATAAAAGCACTAGTTTCCTCCAGAATGCAGTAGTACACACTAAATATATTAGAGAAATAGAAAAATGAGTATGATGTAGGAAGTGATGTATTTTTTGGACAGCACTAGCATTTCTTTTATATGGGTTTTCATTTTTTTATCGCAGATAAGTGGTTCTCCCTCTTATACCAATAAAATGTTAGAGCAAGAATGATGCATTCTGATACCAAATGGATGCTGATGCAGAAAGAGAAACAACGACTCACTGAAACAATCACTCTGAGATCAGATTTAAAGGAAAAAAGGAAAGATGCCCTTAAAGTTTAATGAGCATGTACAGTGACAAGAACAACAGAAGCAGCAGCAGCAGCAGCAGCTGTGAAAGCAGATGACCAAACCGGACTGATGTCAGGATAATGAAGAGGACAAAGGATAATCCAGAGAGGACAGTGTGAAAAAAGGGATAGACCCACTGAGATGAAAACACTCATTATAAGATAAGAGGACTGTTATGGGAATATTAAAGTTCACTCCTGCTTCTGTTAATAATAATATACAGTTATTATTATTATTATTATTATTATTATTATTATTATTATTATTAGTAGTAGTAGTAGTAGGGTTAGTAGGGTTAGCAATGACAGCAATTCAATAATGTTTAGCACTAACAAGGACTTATTAACTTGATTATAAACAGTACAATTATTCTTGTCAGTAGACGATGACAAATAAGAGAATCAGTGTGATTAGAAACAGATTTACTACACTTCTGCCCCATATATACATACGTATATGTGTGTGTAATATTGTGGCAGCTGATGCATATATTAATGTTACAGAAACAAAGAAATATTTATTCTTTGAAGGTTGAGTTTAATTTTCTATTT
The DNA here is from genome assembly GCF_017654505.1 of Polyodon spathula. Classification (NCBI taxonomy): domain Eukaryota; kingdom Metazoa; phylum Chordata; class Actinopteri; order Acipenseriformes; family Polyodontidae; genus Polyodon; species Polyodon spathula. The sequence continues at coordinate 23,283,326 of NC_054537.1, read as the reverse complement.
CTGGAAATACACAGATGGTGTTGCCTCATAATGGGTGAGAAAAAAGAAACCTTTGAAAATGTAATTGGAAGCTAGTTTCTGTTTAAGCTATTCATGCATAGCTTTGCTCACTGTACAAGCAGGAAATGTGGGACACATTCTGATCTGACATAATCATTAGCTCGTAGCAGGTGGTATTCTTGTATCCTTTCGATTAAAATGTCCAAAACCGATATACTGTACATACAATAGTGTGGTCATACCTAATGCCGTTCCACTAGATGGTGCTGGCTCTTACTTCTATACAAAGACAGTTTGTCTGATCTAGTCTGGCTTACATATGTCTATGGCAGGAAATTAGAAAAGAAGCTTGCAAACTCAGGTCAAAGTATCTAAACACAGAAAAAAAATTAGCAATACAATAAGATTGCAAGTATCAAAGAGAAGTAAAAAGAACAGGAATGTAATCTGAAGTGACTCTCTTTATGTGAAATATGTTTATTTTTCTTATATGTGTTTAGTACAGTTGCAAACCTCCAAAGCCATGAGGAAACTAATATAGCATACTAGAACAAAGGATTTTGCTTTAAGGTATTGATGAGAAGGTAAAACTCAAGATAACCTTTTCTGCATACATGTGTCATTACCAGAGTAAAGGCTCCTAATACAGCATAGCTGACATATTATACTTCACAAGCAGTATGGTAACTACTGCTGTTTTTATTTTTATTTTTAATTTTTGCCATTCATTACTGGTGTGTCTATACTAGCAAAGATTTATAATTCATATAATTATTATGTTGTTTTATCACATTTTTCTGTACATGTATTATTATTATTATTATTATTATTATTATTATTATTATTATTATTATTAGTAGTAGTAGTAGTAGTAGTAGTAGTAGTAGTAGTAGTAGTAGTAGTATTAATTTTTTTATCATATTGTGACAAAAACTACACTGGATTGCTGTGGCATCAAACTTGTACTAGTAAATCCCACAGAATTTGGCATTGATCACAGTTAATTTGATTTCCATCATAATGAGTCCTGTGAAAAGTGCAGATGTTGTAAATATGCTGCTCCGTATTCAGGAATATGTAGTTTATTAGCTGAGAATCTTTGAATCTGTAGTGGTTCATGCTGTGTTCTTTCATCCAAATGCAGCTAAGCCAGCAGGAGTCATGTGTGACCTCTAGTGACTGCCCTGGAGCTGTCCACGGGAAGGTGCTGAAACAGACAGCCGCAGATGGTCCAGGTATGCAATTATTTCTGCCTTTAATGTGTCATAATGATCAAAACTGTGCGGCTGTCATGGTGGATGTGACTTGGAGTTGAAATGTTCTTAATATGAATAGTAACCATTATCTAATGTACAGTATATGAGATCCCTTCTGATATATATATGAGTTTGAAACAAAAAATATGCAATTATTTCTGCATGGGTGCCGGAAATCTCTTCCCAGTCTGCAGGAGCTTTTGTTATTAGCTGGCATAACAAGAAAAGAAGAAGAAGAAGAAGAAGAAGACAAACAAAAACTAAATCTGATCATGGTCTACAAATGATAGGATTTAAAAATATATATACATTTCAAATACATATTGTATAAATGTAATGAAATTGACATTCAAAACCAGAAACTAATTTTAGATTTGAATATATAACATATTATATCGTTAGATGATGTAATATGTTTATTAGAGAGAGAGAAAGAGAGAGAGAGAGAGAGAGAGAGAGAGGAGAGAGAGAGAGAGAGAGAGAGAGAGACCGATAGAGTGTACATAAAAAATGCTGTTTTCTTAAAAAAGAAATGATGTAATCAGCAAACATGGCCACCCCTATGTCATTTCATACCATCAACTTCCTTTTACTGCAATGCCACCCTGACCTTCAGCTGCAGTGCCATGTGCTTCTAATCTGCCTCTCATTGCTTCCCCTGAAAAGCAGCCAGAGACCCAAGAGACTGCCTGCACAGCAAGATAACTTAGAAGCCTTTTAAGGATATAGTCGCTGTAGTATTGGTAAAAAATGCACAACGTAGGCACTTGGCTGCTAAAATTTCTAACCAAAACTGCAACGCTTTCTGTTGTGTTTGTTTCACGGTTTATGGTACATAGTGATGCCTACAGCCTATTACTGCCTGCTGAGCAATGCAGTTAAACAGGAGCATTGAAAAAGCTTTAAAGATGCAGTGTCTTTTTTAATTTCCTGAAAAATCACTTGTCCCTTAAGCTTTGGTAAATTTGACTGCAATTCAATTGTAATAGAAAAAAAGGGTTTTGCTTGTGTCATTTGCATTGTGTTAAACCCATTACATTACAGCCACTTTTATTGTGTAACATTGTGCTATATTTCAAATCTGGTGTTATGGTTTAAACTGTAGAACTGATATTTTTTCAACCTAAGGGTAGCACTAATAGGTTATGTTTATGTATGATAATTTGTCTTTTTCCAAGTAAATGTATTGTTTATCCAGCATAGTGCAGTAATCAGTCTTGCTCATATGTGTTGTGTTGTGCTATGGGCCACTGTGTCAATAGCTCACTATATTAAGAAGGAATGTACGTAAATATTCAGTGGTTTGCATGCAAGACGTGCCTGTTTTCAGTTGTACAAGCACACTGCTTTTGAAGTTACATACGTATTGCAGTTGTATCAAAAGAATATATATAGGCATATATATATATATAGACACACACACACACACACACATATATATACTTTTGGACCCTGTGCAGAAGCCTATTTTTAATTCAATTTCACCCAGGCTATTTCTGTTGAATGGCTATTTCTGTTGACTGCAATTTCAGCTATTTATTTGCTATCATTCTCTCTTCTGTGATATCACCCTGTTTCAACTGCAAGCTACTCCTAACTTTATTTATACTGTGCTGCACTGTCCTCTAATTGACCTTGTTTGTGAACCAAGCCCTATGACCAGACTGTGGACCTTGTTCCAGTAGCTCTTTGTGCTGTAGCTGATTTCAAGAATCAATACTGCATTCCCTACAGCCAATAAAAGGAGCTGACAGTGTGAATTAACTTGAGCACGGCTGGTCATGTGGAGTACTATTGTCATTAAGGAAAATCCTTACGCGATTACTTGCTTTCATCATTGAGCTGTTGTTTCAATGCAAAGCATGAGGGTTCAGTAATTACATTTTGACCTGCTGATCTGACACACGCTCCTTAGCCAAAGTCTCATGGAGCCCAAGCTGGTAATGGCTTTGTACCAAATGAAGAGGGAAAAGAGCCAAATACATGCCGGCTTGGCCTGCCTTTTGTCAGTTGGAATTTATTGATGGACCCTAATCCACTGATTACTTATTAGCTGTATGCTAACAGAATTCAACATCGGTCTTTTGCAATGCTCATGCAGTAGAATAATAGAAAGAACTGTAGCAGTGAACAATAGGCAAGCAAATTAACATTTAATTATTAAAATACAATACAACAATAACTAGAAGTTCTACAAAAAGGTAAAATACTCTTTACCTTTACCTTCTGTTTCCGAGAAGGCTGCAGCAGGTCCACTAAATCTCTTGTGCATAATAAATAGCAGTGCCCTAGTATACGCTAGTAATTAGACAGAAATTGCTATTATTTTGCTAATTAGTAGGGAATCTGTTGGGTTTCCTATGGCTTGCTCCTGCAGAGAAATGATTTGATCATCCTTGTGTTGACAAACATGCATTCCCTGATTTTGCTTCATTTCTCATCTGACAGGTAGAGCATTTACTTCTTCAGGTGTGAATAAGAGATGGCTGTAGGTAAGCAAAGAGGCATCAGGAATCTAGATTAAACAATGTTGATTTCCAACAGAACTCTTATAATAAGAAACAGCAAATGTATGGAGAAGTAAACGTTGTAAGGGTTTGTTGCTCAAAAGTTGTAAAAGTTTCTCAAAAACTGCTGCATGCACACTGTAATTGCAAGATGATGCTTTCCTTAAATCATAGTTTCACACTGCCACTTTAAATCTGCCTTTGTGTTTGACACCCACTATTATTTCTCCACTCTTTCAGCCTGGTTACATCAGTGACTCAAACTTTCATACAGTCTGTGGCCTGTTGTTAATTGCCGTGTCTTACTGCCAGCAACTTTATAAGAACCCCCTCCCCTGTCCAAAGAGCTCACCTCTGTGCATGGTATCATTTTCTAAAATCCCTTATACCTCGCCCTCCTCCAACAATGTACCTCAAACTTGTTTCCACACATGTATAAGTGTGTTTAGATCTCTTAAATGCATTCTGCCATCTAACACGTTTCAAGACATTTTGAAACAAAACAACTGACATAGGCAAAACAAGACATCTGTGTTCTGTAGGCAATGAGTAATGATAATCTCTTAAAGCTATGTAATTGTTTTTAGTATAGCATGCATATAGGATATATCTGTGCATTTCATCTAACCTGTGTATTTGGTGTTGTAGATCTGCAGACTTCAAAGAGGAGTTTGTAATTCAACCTTCTTGGAACACAATAACTTTATTTATATCTATTTCCCAAAAAACTCAATCAAGCATATGACATATGCTCCCGTATTGTACACCTCAGTGCTCCTGTTCCTCTTTAAGTGAGACAGCAGTGATGCAGTAGCACTGTACCACATTCAGTCTACAGCAGTCAGCACATACTTAATTCATTGCTGAAGATTTAACTATTCATGAAGACTATGCTGGGATTTTTTTTTTCTCTTACTCTACCTCACTTCTTTTTCAGCTACATTCTGTACTATTATGTTTTTAAAATGCAATTACCCATTAAATGTAACACAATGTGTAAGAAACAACTTAAGGGTATATTTCACAACAAGTTTGTCTGGGGAAGACATATCATTTACACAACCCCAGGGCAGGAAAAAGATGAAGGAGCAACAACAGCTGTTTTACATTTTTAATTCAATGTCCAAAACCATTAAAAAAAACATGTATTTTAATTTTAAAATAAGTTATTTAGAAGGGATTTTTGGGTCTATTTCAATCTATCCAAAACATTTCACATCTATTAACATAAAGGATCCGGTCATATAAATATGTGATGCACAGATTAAGGTCAAAATTCCTAGGACCATTGAAGATTTCAGAAAATATGAAACAGCATGTGCATGACATAGTCAACAAGGGTTCATTTTCCTTGTGCTAAATGTCTGTTCATCAGATTTGTAAACCTCACACAATTGTAAAGTCTATGTCAGAGAAATGTTATTTACCTGCTGTAGATTCTTAATGTGGGTCAGGGTTAGGGTACTTTGTATCTCTCTGAAAAGTCTGCAGTGGAAAGCAGACACAGTTTGTGAATCGATCACTGCAGCTGTTTGAAGTAAAATACTAATACCTTTTTTTTTTTTTTTTTAATGGATGGTGTAGAAAAGCTTATTGATTGGAAGATAATCAAAATCAAGCTGACACGGCATCTTAAATATTTCAAAAAGAGGATTCGAAAATGATTCTTCGGGATGGGATTTATGTTAGAATTTTCATCACTAGGCAGGGAATGTTCAAGGGGATTTCACTCAACCTGAAGGTAATATTTCTGTGCAGCTCATGTTATATAAAATAAGCGCCCTCTCTTTTCAGGTGACCTTTTGCTAATTTTGCTGTTGAGTATTTTCTGTTTCTGACAGCTTGCCTGCTACAGATAGGTCCCTAGGCCACGTCCTCCCAAAGGAACGAATATAACAATTTTCCAAAGTCAATTAGTTCTAATGAAGTATAGGTAAATTAGTTTTTGCAAATTAACGGGACTTTCTGTAAAAATACATGCATAAATTAGAATTTCAGTTCAGTCACAGGGATTTAGAGGCCAACTGTCTTTTCAGTGGAAGTTATAAGCAGGTTTGACTTAATATTACTACATAATATCAATTAAACATTATATATATATATATATATATATATATATATATAATATATATATAATATATATATATATCACTATTATACTATACAAAACTGAACTGAACAAAACGTGACAAAACTGTTTTTGTCTATATTATATATATATATATATATATATATATATATATATATATATATATATATATATATATATATATATATATATATATATATATATATATGTATTACTGTGTGCATACACTTCTGATCCAGCTGCTCAATATTTGTTGATCCTCGATCAGTTTCAGAACTCGAGATTGACTAGGGTCATGGATCAAGGTCCTTGTCTCCAATATCAAAATCATAGTTAGTGCATGTTGATCAGTACAAACAGTCCACTGTACCAGGATAATAATTAATAATTCCTATAAATTATCCCTTTACATTCACGGCTAAACTGTACAGCAATATAATCAAATAGAAATGTTCTAGCTTAAAATGTTGCACCTTTCCCCTGATCAGACAATGAAATTCATTAGTGCAGTCAGAGAAAATTAATGACTGCAGGGAGAACCTAGAACATCTCCAGGGGGAGGATTTAAGATATAGTACTTCACCACAACATACAGAAGAGGGTGTGCCATGTTAAATTCAAATGGTATGGAGAGGAAATACACAAATAAAACAGCACATCTTTGGGAATAAAATAGGTAAATGATTTAGGGATATGTACAGGACTATCCTTTTGAGGCACATTGATCTTCAATGGCAGCATTTAAAAAGAATAAACAGTTTGGCCAATTAAAATGGGACCCTACCTACAGAAACATTTATTTTAATTTTACAAAGCTACATTATCGTGACTTCCATGCACCTTTAGCAGTGTTGGCATTCACAAAAAGACTACTTGTATGATCTAATGGACCACAATATCAAGACTCACATAGATCAATTGATTTATAATTTATTAACCTAATGCACTTCTTTTTTTTGCAATTCTAGGCAAATATTTGATATGTGAACTGACGCTTCATGTATGCAGAGTTACAAAATGCCCTTAAACGTTAAAATGCCTCGAGCTTAGCACCACACTGGTGATGGATTCACTGTGAGGTTAAAAAAGGCAGTTTATTTACAAGGTTTGTATTTCATTACATAATAAAGAACGGACTCTCCACTGAAATGCCTAAATGAAAAGTTCAGTTGTTTTTTTTCATCCTGTGTGTATCAGGAACAGGCAATAGGTTCATGCTGCTTACCTAATGGAAAACACACACCTGCAAACACTACAAAGCTGATGTCACTACATGTATGCTTTCCTTTCAATTCTGATGCAATGCATTTAAACAAGGTACCACGCTGCTATCGGCTTATTAAAGCCTCAAAATCCTTCAAAACCTGACGTTCACCTGTAAATACAAATTCTTACTGCAGTATAAGCACCTTTCAGTTGTCTTTTTTTTTATTTTTAAATAAAAGGGAATGTGTTAATACGCCTGCCCCATAATTTGCCAGTATTAAAAGAATGACGATATTCCCGAAAGACTTTCTTACTAATATTTATTTGACACTCCTTTTATATGACAGAGATTTTTTAAATGCCCAGATATGTCAGGTGTTTACAAATAAGTGCACTGCAGGCCAATGCATTTACTGCTTTCAGATGCTTTTGGAATATAACCTACTGCCAGGCCGTAAGCTGTTATGATGTCCTATTCAAAGACCCACTGATTAACCCACAAATGTTGACATCTACACAAAGCATACTTAAAAGGAGGCCCCTTACACCTCTTCCTTGTTCTGCAATATTAAACAGCTATTGCAAAATATTTTAAGGGTGCAGTGCAACCTCTTTCAGTAGCAGCTGGTTTCCTAAGATGGTTTTACACAGCATGAGCAAGCAAGGGCACAACAAAAAGTGTTAGAGGTGAACTCCTTAACTTCCCTTTGTCTCTTGGCTGCCACAAAATCTAAGATGTGTCCAGCTCCTCAAGGATGCGGGCAGGAAGGAGTTAACAGATCGACAAGCTTTTCTCTATAAAGCTTGTTGACCTTGACCCAGATGCTTAAGGTGAGATATCTAGCAGGTCTCAGGCTGGCAGTCTCTGTTGTCCCCCTTCTGTTTTCCTGACACTATGGTGCATGTGTTACTTTTCCTTCAGTGGCTCAGCATGTCTGCTTTCCATCATGCTAATGGCTTGCACTGTCTTTCTAGGTCAGGTATGCAGCATCATTCATCCATCTATTTTTTTTTTTTTATTCCCCGGCTCTCCCTCCCTCTCTTTCTCTTATACTCTTTCTAAAAATCTATATGTGTCAACCATCCAGCACAGGAAAGACAAAGACACTGAGTTAATTACCCATCATTTACTGCTGCTGAGAAGAACAGATGGCGGCAGACGATATGTAAATGGTGTGTGCAGGGAGGGGGGCTGGAGGTTGAGGGGGTGTCGATTATTCGATTCCTTTTAGATAAATTGTTGATGACAAAAGGTGTAATTACAGGTTATGAAATTGCACAATTATTTGCTGTCTCTGCTGGATTCAAAGTCTGGAAATGCTATAAGGGTATGTCAAATAGATTGTGGACATGATCAAAATACTAAGCAATTACTGTCATCTACTTTTATTCAATGTCATACTGAATACATGTTAATATTCAAGGTTTTTTTCTTTAAGACAATGCTGTACAAATTTCACACAATTAAGTTAGATCTTTTTTTAAGTTAACAGAATCCTTCACATTAAAAAAAAAACATGTCTTTTAAAGTGTAGAAACGATAAGGATGAATATCTTGTAGTTTAAAATATTGACAGCTCACTAAAATTATCTTAGGGCTCACAGATCTGCTATTTAGTATTAAAAAAATGGTGGGTTTTATGCAAATTTTAAAATATTTTAATCCAAGCATGTGCTTGCATCTCTAAATATAGTTTTACATTTTCAAAAAAGTATTTATGTAAAATGAACACAAATATTGGTCACTATTTGCTGAAGGCTCTGCTTTTTTCAATGATCTTAATACATTTTTGACTATACTGCAAATCCAAAGGCAAGGGGGCCTCAGAAGCATCAAGTAGCCACAGCAGAAGTAAAATAGGAAAGTGTCTTAGGTCTTATCTATTGTAAATATATCAGTATATAAATACAATTATATATTCATTTTACACATTTAAACAATGAATAATATATTCAGCGCACTTAAAAAAAAAAAAAAAAAAAAAAAAAAAAATTACCCAATAGCCTTTGGAAAAGTCTGTGCCGCCTCAATCTTAGTATAATATTGTGACGGGGGAAAATGTTCCTGACTGCAAGAAACATTTTTTCTTGTGGTTCTATATCTAAACCTTTACTGGATTATATTTAATAACCAGAGTAATAATAATGTGTATTTTTCAGAATGTTTAAATGTTTGGAAATGACTGGTGTTTACACAAATAGAGGATAAAATCACTTTTCATGGTACTGCTGTACTTTTATTTCTTAAATTCTATTTAATGTAATTTGTATATAGACATTTCTTTACACAATAAGTTTTTTTTTTTTTTTTCACTACCATTATTATTTTATATCTATAGTAGTTTACTGTCAATAAGGCCTAACCGTGAATTAACCAAATTAGTGAATTATCAAATTATGCTCTATATAGTTTGTGCTGCACCTGTGATTGAATCAGATAAAAATTATGTAAAATACTGTAGATGTATTGTAAACAGTATGAGTTACATTCTCAAAGCTAAGTCAAATTCATCATTAGCCACATTAGAGCAAACAGAATTGTAAACTGGATCTTATTTTTTAGAAATACTGACCTGATATACTAGAACTGACTATAAATAAGGCCTCAAACCATCACGACAGTCCAGAGAAACCAAGTGGGCTAGCTCTTGTTTGAATTGTGGATCCAGGTGGAAATCAGTCGTGGGTAACATCTAACTGAAACCCAAGCGTATCTGATGCGTGGCCCATTTTCTAGCAGTGTGGCTTGTCCATTTCTTTAAAGGACAGCCATCCAAATAACTGGCACAGACCTGCTGCAGCCAGCATCTTATAATTCAGTAGCTTGGGATCAAAGAGACAAAACCGACAAGGCTGGTGAACAAAGGGTGGTGAGAGGCTAACTGCATCGGCAAAACAGGGGAGGTGCAGCTCCGTCACAGCCAGCACCACTACCTGACTGACACTGAAGCAATAATAATAGTAACAACAAGAATGAAATCTGAATTCATTCAATCTCAATTTACAATACACATTCTGTTCACTAAATACAAACAATTGCTATATTGTGAAATATAGTATATTTGTTTTGTTTTTTTTCAAATATTAAACAAAAACATATTATTCCCTTTTGTAAAACACAATACTATCTAGGATGTCCTGGCATATACAAACTATAACAAACAACAAGAATGGCTTATTTTTTTATGCCCTGCGTTTTTAAAAATAAGAGAAAGAACATATAGGACATGTTTAGCAATAGGGACAGTTTAAGTACAGCATAATGTATTTTATTATTTATTGTTTCATCAGGGGGTAATAAACCCACACTAAATGTTTAAAATATGAAATTAATTATGACTGTGATTTTCTTTTAATGTATCTTTTTTTTCTGGCAACATCATTGCAGTGTTTTTAAAGTCTGTATTAAACCAACGAGGCCCTCTGTTGGAAGTTTTGTGTTACATACTTCCCTTATAAAAGTTGACCATAGTAAAAGCATAGCAAAGTGTAATAAAACATAGTGAAAGCATGGTAAAACATAGGTAAGCAAGCATGGTAAAGAATAAAGAAGTATAATAAAGTATATTGATAAACATTGCAAAGCAGGATAAACTATGGTAAATGCATAGTATAACCATGGTATAATTGCAAGAGTACAGTACAAAAATAACTTTTATAAGAGTTGTCAAGAGTAATTATTACAATATCAAAAACTTTAGACACACGCCTAGTTGTCATGGTAATGTAGATGAGTTATGTTTCACCCCTGTGACTTGGCAGTATTCTGATCTAAATAAAACATCTTCTGCTAATTAGTTGCTTATGACATAGTTTAGCACACTGCCCATGTTATTATCTATACCAGCAGGGGTGCATTATATTCATTACAAACTATAAACATCTGTTAATACCAGGGTATTTTATTTATGTATTTATTTTAGGCGTATTGTGTGTGTGTGTGTGTGTGTGTGTGTGTGTGTGTGTGTGTGTGTGTGTGTGTATATATATATATATATATATATATATATATATATATATATATATATATATATTATATATATATATATATATATATATATATATATATATATAAACACACACACACACACACACACATACATTGACTGGAGAGGAGGGCTATGTTTTAGTAAATTATTGACCCAAAGAAAGACTATTAATACCGACTGGGGGCTATAATGCCTGAAGGGGTATTATGGAGCGCCATTTATGCCAAAAGTATCCGATTTGTGAATTGGTCAATTTGTCCTGCAATTCGTCCACAAATTTGTCAATTCATACAGTAATTCATAAACGTATTTGTTAATTAATCTAATAATTAATTCATTAATTTGTCAATTGATTAATATGAATGGCTGTACGGACCTGCAAATACCCAATCAACCAGACAAACTTCCAACTGTCAATCTCACACTGTGCCGAAAACAGTGCAACCTTTCTAGCCAATTGGAGGACACACTATTTTAATCAATGGAAGTCCAGCCTCACTTAAAACTGCTTCAGCCAATAATATTTAGAAGGTCATTTCCGCTGATTTTCAATGGAGACTTCCGTCTCACTGCGCACAAATCATTGTGGTATATAGAGAGTTAGGCAAAAAAAATTCTATGGACAGTCAAGCAAGCGGACGAGTAGAGATGATACCATCATACCTGGACACATTTATGTGACGAGAAAGGTATACGGCACTACTGTAGAGATGCATTTATAAATATTCTGCATCAGATCACACAGCTGTGCAGGGGGTGGGATCGGCGACAGCAGGCAGGGCAGGAGATGCAACCAACCAGTGGAGAAAAAAAGACATAGACCAGAGGCAGCGGCAACAAAACATCCATTTAACCACCAAAGTCTCTTTTAAGAGAGATCCAATTTTTTTTTTTTTTTTTTTAAAGCTGAATGTTTAAGTTTTTTTTTTAATTTTATTTTCAGAATGGGATAGTGAACACTGCAGTGCAAGGAGAAGCATAGAGAACAGAATGACCAGTTTTTAATTGATTTGAATACTTACGTTTGCCTTTTTTTTTTTTTTTTTTTTTTTAATTAATCGTTGGTGTCCGAATTAAGGTTCATTCAATATTCCGTGTACATATCAGTTTACCAAAAGGTCAACATCTACATAAATCTCACCAGGCATGTTTATTGCAATAAATTCCAATATGTCTGCCATTATTAATTTTTTCAGAATTCTACTGGCATATGGATATGTCAGTCATTTACCCCTTTTTGCAAAGAATTTGCGACACATGCCGATATGTTGTAATAGCAACACCCCCGTGTGACCTGTTTTGACCAATCAAGAGAGAGTATTTAAAATACCCATTTTATAATCCAGTTTATATCCTGCCTGTCATATTTGTTTTTGTCGAGTTGAATTTGTTTGAATTTCAGAAAGTTAGAAAACAGTGACAGTGATGTTTTAATCACCATTTTAATGTTTGGAGCATCTTTCTTTTGTAGTATGTTTTACTACATTTTTTGACAGAATCTGTTCAGCCATTTTCTCTTGTTGTGAAGAGTGCAGGGGAGAAAGGTGTTCCTTTGAAAAGGGACGGGACTGACAGTGATGTGAACCAATCACATGACAGATGGAAACTATTGACTGGTGGTGTAAGGATGCTGGGGCAATAGTTTTAAAAATCTATTTTTCCCCTCCTATGATGAGGTTTTAACCAATTATAGACCAGAATTTCCAACCACTGATTCATATATATATATATATATATATATATATATATATATATATATATATATGCTATCTTATATATATAAGTCAAGGGTCATATTCGCCTCTTTTTCATTATGACCTAATTGTCATGGAACATTGTGTTTTTTTTTTATAGTACATTTCTCAGAGTATTGTTTTATTATTGTAGTTAAATAAAAAAGAATAGCCGACACATACATTTTTGTGTGCATAAACTTATCTGTGCTGGAAAAAAAGAAAACCTTGTTCTGCAATATAATTCTTATTTCTGTAAAATGTGAATGGGCTGACAGCAACCAACGGTGCTAAAGCACACCTTTTTGATGAAACAATGAAAAAGTGGGACTTCTTTTAACAAAGCTTTTACTCAATCAAACACCCACCCCTTGTCATATTGGCCCTCGCTATACTGCGGATTCGGATATATCGTAATCCTGGAGTTGGCTCCTCATTTTTACAGCCTAACCGTGCATGCCCCTGAATATTATTCACTGAATTAGATGGGATGCTGTATGGGACTCATACTACCTCAGAACAATCACGTGAACAAGAAAAACCAGCAGAAAAAAGTAACTGATTACTTTCCCAGTTGCACTGAGTGGCTTGCACTGACTGACTACTGTAACCGATTTAAAAATAAACTATGAATAAATAAAAATGCCTGATTTGCTCATGTACTTTGCTTTAGATTTAGATTTTTCAAGATTTATAGAATTAATTTGTTAACTACAACTACTTTAGTAAAAACAAAAACTGAGCAGTTGTTAGCTGTAGTTTTAGTGGTAGTTGTAGTGGTATTAGTAGTAGTGATATTTTGTGAAGAGAAGGGGACTTTGTTTTCTCAACTTGTAATCTTGAACCTACTGCCTACTTAGTTGATACACTGCATCTCGACTCTGTTAACCACACAGCAGTAGTAGGTCAGGCTGTCATTAAGACTCTTGTGCAGAATGGCACTGATTTCAACTGTGTGTCTGCCTTTGTAATAGACAATGTAACAGTGGGATATATGATGTTACATCATTTACTAATAATTTGACAGTACCTGTGGTTTTAAAACTTTGTAAAAATTATTTCCAGTTTTGTCATTTCAGGTTTGCAGTTTCTCTCACGTTTAATATTTTGGGATTAAAAAATGGGAATTAGACGGTCATTGTAATTAATGTGTCAACATAAGTTTTTAAGGTTTACAAAACTTGAAAATGTTGCTGAATATGTCATTCAAGGTTGTTTTTAAAAAATCTATTTTGTCTGCTTGTTACTTTTTTTTAAGCTAACAGAAACTATTTTAAACGAATGTTACACTGTAGATTTTAAACCACTGTAGCTAGGGTACATGTTAAAATGTTTCAGCCTTGGTTTTTAGGTGATGTTCTTCATGAACTATCAATGATAACAGATGCGTAACTTACATCAGTAGAATATATTATAAGTAGAAAATTTATGGTGAGGTTTTTATTTTTTATTAATAAAATGGTGGTTTCATGACACTCAGTGAAATGTGACATTTGTGAATTTCTTTAAAAAAAATATCATTCATTTTCTGGACCCCTACTTGAGGAGATCAAATCTGATCTAGCCACTTACAAATAGGAGTCATGCAGTGCCAGGTCTAACTCACGTTTTCCCAGTGTTTACAGCAGGTACTGAATGCCCTGTTGAAATGCACCGGGAATTATATTATTTTCCCAAAGAGACTGATGCTGTCTATGATATAAAAGCGGCGTTTTACGAAGTGTCTTTCCCTATGTATTGGGGGCTATTAATTGCACCCACATAGCACTGTCACCATCCCAGGATATAGAACATATCTTTCATAACAGGAAGCATTGCCACTCCATTAATGTACAAATGGCGTGTGACACTAAACTGAAGATGTGATCGCCAAACTATCTTGGCGCAGCACATGACTCGTATATCTTCACACAGTCCGGGGATATATGAAGAGTATGAGGCTGATGTATATAGAGCTCCTGAACTCATTGTGACAAACTCAGAACAGTACTTCCCTTTTCTTTCAAGCGGCCTTATATACTATAATAAAGTGTGTGTAAACCTTGTGCCTAATCCCGCCGACGTGACAACTTTCAACTTTTACAACTTACAACTTACAACTTTTCCTTTAGAATAGAGCGAATTGTCACGTGTGACCCTGAATACTTTCTTCCCTTGTACAAGGTGCGAACAGCTTTTTGAGTGAAATGTGTATGCGGCAGAGATGCATGGCTCTTTGATAGAACCAGCTTAATCTCTGTGAAGTTTCCTTGCTGATGATGGAGATGAGAATGTAAAGATGGGAGTCCGGCTAACAAGGTTTCAGTTTTTTGCAGGTATCAGGTTTTTAAGACCCACACCTGTGATGTGCAGAAATGGATAAAGGATCCTGTGGTGACTTTGACAGACCCACTGAGAGTAGAACCTGACCCAAGACTGCCATTCCTGCTGGAAGCAGGCTGATCTTTGGGATGCAAATTGAACATTTGTGAAACTGCAACAATATTAGAATATTGCAATAACTGTACAGTGTTTTAAAAGGCTTTAGAGAAAAAGAAAAACTATTGCAGAAAAGGAAGAGCAAGCAATTATCTAATATTAGAAAAAAGCTTGCCCGTGTTAACCTTGAGAGGAAAGGCAGAAAACAAACATCTCATTTAATTAACTGGATAATGTGTTCACAGTCAAGTTTCCTGTCAGAAAAAAAGTAACTTTAATTAGGAAATCATTTTTAAGCCAGAACACAGAGCATCCTAGGTATTGCAATCTAGTAAATGAAAAACAACATCTGGAGTGAATTAATGTTTGGGTAAATTGAAATAGAATATTTGAACTAAAATTACTTGTTTTAAGGTTTTGCATGTATTATAACAAGGAAACTGTTAAGTCTAAAAATTAGATAATTCAATGCAAAACTGTGACCTAATTAAAAACCATTGGTAAATGCATGAAGCAATGCTACAAGCCCTTATCTGTGGACTTACTTAAAAAGGCCTCTCGTCTCTGCCTGTATGAGCAGGGCAACTTTGGACATTAGGAGATAAGGGGTATATGTTTTGACATCCAAACTGAATTTATTGGTCAGCAAGCTCCAGAAAGGAGATTCAACATTGTTGATTCAATTGTGAAGTCCTAAAGTACTACAAAGTTATACAAAAAAATGCGTTGCCCGCCATTACAGTATTTTACTCACATAACGCCTGAAAACAGTTTGCGTACCCCAGTTTGAAAACCGCTACACTAGAGAATTGCAGCTGTGTTACACAAATTATTTCCACTTTTTTTTCTGAAGAGCTATCACTATACATTATGTAACATACCATGCCGTGTCTAATTTATGTACCCAAGGTGAGATCATGAGGACCAAGGCATAGGGTTTCACTGTAAATATCTAATGTATAAATGGGCTGTGTAATGAACCAGATTCGTTAATCAGACCAAAAACAAAAAGTCTACTTAATAATGATTTTTAAAAAATGAAATAAATAAATACATAACTATACTGGTGGTTGCAAATTGCAGTATGTGGATTACACATTTATAGTTTCTAGACACTTTGATAAAGGGACTGATTAGATTTTGTTTGCTTATGTATTTTCAGGTGGCAGGCTATTAGAGGTAGTGCTTTTATTAGATAAAGTACAGTACTTACATGACACGAGTACAGAATGCAAATCAGGGGTTGTGTGTTTTATTCATGTTGAAGAGCAGCCTCTCCCTGCAATTCTAATGACCTGTCTGGTTAAAGACACCCAACAGGAGCATTTAAGCTACTGATCTGCAGCTGAGCTTTGATTATCATTCTAGACATAATGATCATAGGGTCAAAGTTAATTTGGAGAACAACACGCTTCAACAGTTTTTGGAAAAAACAAACTGTCAATGATGTTTAAGCAATCTTTAGTCCACCTTACCTTCCTTTTAGGAAAAACAAATGAATCACGACCAAGAAAACAAGATAACGGAAAGACTAAAGTTGCATTGCATCCTTTGATATCTATCAAATAGCATTTTGATGCAACATTGACAAGGGCAGAGCTTGCCCTCATCGGAAAATATTGGCAAACAGCATCAACTCTGACTTTAGATAGACCTTTGTTAGTTCAGTCACTGTGCTTATTTAATCAAAGGCAGGTTGTCTGCAGGGACTGACCAAGTTTAGTGCATCTGTGGTGAATGTTTGGTATGCGTTGAGCTGAAACTATATCAATTATATTTTCACTTTCAGGGATTCTATTTGTTATTTCATGATTGGAAAGTTCACACGTTTGTTTGATTCACAGTAAATTGTACTTGCTAATACATCTGTTTTTTTGATCTCTCATAAAACCGATACTAATTTCAATCGATTTATATTCAATACTGAACACAAACACGTTGATGCAAAACAAATTAACTCTTTCTTTACATACATATATATATATATATATATATATATATATATATATATATATAATATATATATATATATATATAGATAGATAGATAGATATATATATATATAGATATATATATATAGATATATATATATATAGATATATTTGGAAGTTGACCAGTTCTCCAAAAAAAAAAAAAATGTACAAAAGAAAATGCACAAAATGTTAAATGTGTGTTTTGAAAACCCTTCTTTTAACTGCCAAATGCGCAGTCACTATAATCCGATTTCGGTGCATGATTCGCCCTTGCTTGCTACGTAGAATCGTATTTTCTCATTCTAACGGAGACCACCCGTTGACAGGCTGTGCAGGAATCAAGCGATAGCACCCATATTTGAAGTATTTTAATTAGTATTCCATCCATGACCTTCCCCATCAGGGAAAAGCTCTCTCCTCAGACCCGTGCTGAAGAGAGCACAGTAATAGATCTGAGGGCCTCTCCTCTGCACAGTAACCATCTGCTTGAAAAACATAGGGGTCTTACGAGCCACAGCCATTCAGCCCACAATTGTTGGTCCACATTAATACATATTTGACAAGGGTAATGAGGGGCTGTCATTACCGTTACATGACAATCACCACAAAGCACGGTGCAGCACGAACAAAGGGTAGACAGTGCAAACAAAAAAAGGCACCAGCCTTTATATTTAAATTTATATTCCCTTTTTCAACATGTTCTTTTCTTTCTGTCTTGAAGGTCTTGTATCATGTCACAGAAGAAGTTATAGGTTTCGAAAGGCATTGCATTATTTAATAAAGAATGTCAAGATGCATGAGTGTGGCAAGAGCTTCTTTGAAAAGCAAGAAACTGTCATTTGAGGAGGGGAAAAAAAAACATCCAGAACAAACTGGCTACCTAATTAAATCTTATTTCTTTATTCTCCTCTACCTGTATTTTACCAGTGTTTTATTTTTTACATTCAATATGCCTATCAAAACCAGACAATACTTATTTTCTTTGCCGAGTCCCTGAATGAACAGATGGTGATTTAGGAGTGTTAATGCATACATTGAATATGTACTTGTGTTTGCTTAGTAACATAACAAACTTAATAGGTTATTTATATAAACAGATCAGGCTTAAGGTTTTGTTTGCAATTTTATATTTATTGCACAAGCACTAAAATCACTTTGTGTGCCAAATAACCAGGCAGATTTAAAAACTCCTACATTCAGTCTTTGAGCCAAAGCACCACAGTAATTGAATAAATAAATATATAAGACCAATAAAGGTTATGCACTGACTGGGCAACATTTTAAGTAAAAGCTAAAAAAAAAAAAAAAGATCCATTAAGGCAGGCTTCTGGAAGGGCAACTTTTACAGAAAACTATCATCGGAAAGCACAACTGGTGGTGCAAAGGAAGCATGGTGGATCAAGCCCGTAATGTATAGTGACGAACAACAGACATGTTACCCTAGACAGGAAACTCAAATAAAGTACTAGAATCAACCTTGTCCTACCAGTCTATTTTTTACTAGATTTAAATCTGACAAAAACAGTGGTCCTGTATTAATTTCAATATACAGCATCGAACACAAGAATATTGTACAAACCACTTTCATCACGAGGCTAAAAAGGAAAGTTGTTTCTCACCAAGTGTCGCTCTAGTTCCTTTCTATTACCATGTAGAGTATTTTTGCCTTTGCAAAATGTGATTAATGCACTGAGTAATACTTTCAAGATGTTTATAGTTGGTGGCAAAATGAGGAGTAGGAGACATGACAGAGATAGAAAATAATTACATTGGCTCAGCAAGACATAAAGATTATCTGATCTATACCTAAAAACTAAAGAAAAGTCTGAAAAAAAATGCAACAGACATGTGAAAGACAAAGGATTAGAGTGACCCTCTGACAACGTTGCCTAATACCCCGAAGATCTGACTGAAAAAAATGGAAAGGAACATTTAGGATGTGATTCTGGGAAAAGGCTCTAGAAACCAGGTAAGAGTCTAATTTCAGAGATCAACAGAAATTTACCACTGAAGTTTCCTCATAGACAGTGAAGAAGCATTGAAACATTGACGGTCCAGCTGTGCATTTCAGAAGGAACCAATTCAATTAACTTGAGAAAAATACTTATTTTGGGCTGTGGCATTTGCTAGGGGTTAAAAGCCCACCACTCTGCATTTTAAAACTATGGTAGTAACAACACAACATCCATGCCTAATATATTCTTTGTTGTTCAAAAACATCCAGGATTTGGGGAAAATATACATTTTTGTAATGAGCAATACTTCTTGGATTGAATAAACACATATTACAGGGGATAATAATATGTATGTGCTGAATATGCTGTCAATATCCAGTATAAATATATGTGTTGGAATCCCATAAAACATTCAGTATACAGTATGTATACAGTCTGAATAGATAAATGAGCATGAATAGACGAGACTGCTCTTAGTTGGTAAGGTGAGGTGGAAGAGATATATTATGATCAACACTGATCCCCCGGTAAAGGAAGAGATAATGAGAGTCACTAAATCCCTAAAAAATGTAAGAAATCCTGGACAGGATCAGATTAATGCTGACAACGAAGATCACCCCTGAAGTAACAAATATCACCCTCATCCCCCTGTTTAAAGCAATCTGGAAGAACACAGAGGTCCCAAGCGAGCGGTGTAAAGGGACAATAATTAAACTCGCTAAGAAAGGGTCGTTGCGGGATTGCAATAACTGGTGAGGAATTATTCTTCTCTCAGTTCCTAGTAAGATCTTTTGTAAGGTCATATTGCAACGTATATCATCTGCAATCAACAATACCCCCACAGGCAGGGGTTAGAAAATGCAGATGTATTGATCATATCTTCACCCTTCGTAATATCATAGAACAGTGTACCGAGTGCCAACAGCAGCTCTATGTGAACTTCATAGACTTTGAGAAGGCTTTCTAAAGGGCATCAACAATGTTGACCCAAGGGACTTTTTCGACCAGAAAAAAGAAACAAGGACCAGGGGTCACAAATGTAGCTTACACAAAGGGGCATTCAGAACAGAAAATAGCAGCACTTTTTTACAGAGAATCATGAGGGTCTGGAATCAACTCCCCAGTAATGTTGTTGAACCTGACACCCTCGGATCCTTCAAGAAGCTGCTTGATGAGATTCTGGGATCAATAAGCTACTAACAACCAAACGAGCAAGATGGGCCAAATGGCCTCCTCTCGTTTGTAAACTTTCTTATGTTCTTATGTTCTTTTGACAGTGTGCACAGAGAGAGTCTATGGAAAATATTAAGATTATATGGTATCCCTATCCTTATAATAAATATCATAAAGCAGTTCTATCAGAACGTTACTCGTACTGTGGGAACAAGTGAGCTCAGTTTCCAAGTCAAGTCCGGTGTGCTACAAGGCTGTGTAATATCGGCTATCCTTTTCAACACTGTAATTGATTGGGTAATCCAACATACCACAGAGGACCAATGAAGAGGGATTAGGTGGACACCATTTTCTGATCTTGTAGATCTCGATTATGCAGATGACTTAGCCCTTTTACCACATACAATAGCTCACCTGCAAGAAAAAACTGAAAGGCTCAGTACCTTTAGACAGCAAGTTAGACTAAAGGTCAGTATCAAGAAGATGAATGTAATGTCAGTAAACCTTGCAAAGCTAGTGCCTATAACTCTCGGGCAACATGTGTTAACCTCTACAGAGGAATTCACATACCTTGGGAGCATCATTTGCAGAGTTGGTGGAGCTGGCAAGGACATGAGAAATAGACTAGGGAAAGAACGAACAGCGTTCATCCAATTGAAACAGATCTGGAAGTCACAATTGTACAGTAGGAAAACTAAACTCAAAATATACCAAAGCTGCGTGTTACCTACACTTCTGTTTGGTTCATAATGCTGGCGGATGACCATGCAAGATCTTAGGAAATTGTCCAGCTTTCACACCACCTGTCTCAGAAAAAATATGCAGATCTTCTGGCCTCAAATTATCTCAAACAAGGACCTTCTTCACAAACTCAAAGACGAAGACATGAAAATAATCATCACCAAAAGGAGGTGGAACTGGGGTGGCCATGTACTTTGGAAGGAAAGCAGCAGCAGCAGCACCAGAATTGCATTATGATGGACACCAGAACGTCAAAGGAAACGTGGGCAACCAAAAACAACCTCGTGCAGAACAGTGGAGGCAGAGCTGTAAAAGATGGGTCAATCCAGGGGCTCTGTGGAAAGAATTGCCAAGGACCACCAACAATGGAGAACCTTTGTTGCTGCTCTATGTGCCGGTAGGCATGATGGGAATGAGTGCCAGTGTGCAGTTCAGTAGACAGAACAGTTCACGATTGGACACAATGCATATCATTTAATGAGTGCTAAGGAATGGCAAGATTAATTTAAAACCCAGGATTATCCACTGCCCAGAGGTCCTATGGCTAAAACAAGTTGAGAGTCTTTAATCTCAGAACTTATACCCTGTATACACTCCATGCTACTCTACTAAGTTGCTCATGTAGAGACCAACTACAGTAGATGCTGACAACTGCACAGGTCACTATGCAGGGAAATGTGAAGAAATCTATTGGGAATGACGTAAATTTCAAAAAGTGTAACAATGTAAAATAACTAGTTGGGGGGGAGCTGAGAATCCACAAAATGTACAGTACAAATAAATGGTTCTCAGCAGGTGGTTGGCTTTTTGTCTCATTTACAAAACTGCCTTTATTAACCTAGATTGTGTTAAGTAGGCTTGACAGACCTGCATCCTGCACACAGCTTCAGGCTGATTATAGTGCCGACGTAGGCATGTAGGCTTGTGCTCAGTAAAGTATTAGCAGGGGGAGCAACCCTTGTAATCGGATCACTGGCTAAAACCAGCTGAGTCAATCTGATCAATAGAAACTGCACATGCAGCAAAGAGCTCTTAATGGCTCTTAATCTCCATTAGGCTGAGTGGAGGAAGTTGAAGTGAAACTGCATCGCATTTCATTCCTTTTATAGGTAAATCCTGGTATGTGAGCCGCTTTCTGGGAATGCAAGTACAGTCCCGAGGTTACCTGAGATGACTATCAATAGGACAGGAAAGTGTTGCATCATCACACTCCAGGAAGTGCTTATAGGAGGGATATGAAATATCCACGCTGGATTCTAGCACCAGGGTACCTCATATAGTACCAGCAACGTTCAATTCTGCCACCAGTAGACATCTTTAATTTGTTTAATTCCTTAGCAACCATAGATGATGATAGTTTCTCATTGGGTCTGGACTGCTCACATGACCCACTCACACTCATCCACACAGGAGAGAAGATTGTGTGTGAAGTTTAATTTCAGAAACTGGCTATGAACTTGTCTTCACAGCGCACTTTTACACAATTATAACACTAAAAACAAACTGAAACGTGTGGGAGGTGGGCCTTGATTAGGGCAGGGTTTGATAATTTAGCACCAATTTTCAAAACAATTTGCACTCCTGTTTCCATCAGTCTGCATGTCAAACTTATATCTTTACATGTGGATGAAGGTCAGTCATGACAATCTTTTTTATGATACTGATAGCTCTAGCAGGGGATATAGGTCTTGATATTCTTTTGTGTATTTCAACTTTTTAATTAACTTATAAAGGGTGTGTGAGGTTTTCACCCAAGTTACATAACTGACCGATGAATCTAAACTGTTTGATTCACTAATAATCTTCACGGGCTGAAGAGGGTTTTTTTTTTTTTTTTTTTTTTTTTTTTTTTTTTGCATGGTATCTTTCTTTTGAAAAGTCTATGCTACACAGACATCTGAAGTATAAATAAAATATGCTTGCATGAATAACAGTTACATTAAATCAGCAGGCAATTAGCCTATCATGTTTTTGTTGAATAATTAAGTCATTCTACATGAAAAGGGCAAAGATGAGAGCAATTCAGGTTCAATATTTAATCTTTTTAGTTAAATGATCCAGTGACTGGAAAGTTCTTTATAAAAATGTTTTTTTTTTTTTTAAATGTATTTTTAATGCAAACACTGCATTCTGCAAGTTGCTTCTCTGGAATCAAACAACATCCAGCAAATAAATTAAGATACACTCATACTTACATTAACCATATCCCCACAATATTTTTCCAGCTAACAACCCAAGTTTTGATTGTGCCCTAAGGGGGTTATTTTCAAAACACGATACATAGAAAATGTTCCCCTTTTTTAAAAGTATAAATATGCTTGCCTCTTTATTTTCACTTTCAATTGAATATTCCCTTTCGTTTGGTTAAATTATATTGTTAATAATAATTTCATGCCGGCAGACTGTGATTCACCTTTTTTTGTTTCCACAGTTTTATTAACAGAAATGTTTTCAATAGAAGTTGGAGTCTTAGCAGTGGGAGAAGAAGGTTTCACAATATAATGAGTCATGTCCACAGTTCCTGTTTTTAGACATCCCTCCTCACAATTACATAACACGGACAAACCCAATATTGAGAACAGTATTGTAAACCCTTTTATATCCACTGCCTTTTAATATAAGTGATTAGGGAAAACATGCTGCAATACGTAGCATACAGTACTGCAGTCCATTGCACAATTAGCTGCCATTTAGGTTTGTCATTAAATTACTATCCATTTACACAAAAGGACTGATGATTGGAGCCAAACTTGGATATCAATAATAGTACCATTTATAAAGCAATATCAGAGATGTAAAGGAAGGGGAGGTCAGCTTCTTAGGTATTAAGTGGAATAGCCCCACAGATTGTGGAGTGACAAAGCTGGAAAAGGGGGAGGTGGCATATGACTGTGAGAGTATTTTGTCCAATTCCGGTCACCACAGGACCAAAGGGACATTATGGGACTCAACTGAGAGAGTCACCACACAGACTAATCCCAGGGCTTAAAGGAATGAGCCAGAAAACCTGAATCTATTTAGCCTTGACTGAAGTCTTTAAAATATTAAAAGTTGACATAGTCAACCTTAACCAATACTTCAAGCACAGCACAGAAACCAGGACCAGAAAACACAGTTGGAAATGGAGACAGACTTAAGACAGAGGGAAAGAGACACTGCTTCACAAACAGAGGTGGGGTATGGAATGGGTTATCCAGAGTTACCATGTTGTTGATGCTGAATAATTTGGATTCTTTTAAGACCAAACTTCACAAAGTTGTGTAGTAGGAACCAGACAAGTTTAGATACAGTTGGGTGGCCTCTCGTTTGTATCAACTAGCTAAATATAATGGCACACTGCTGAAATCGCTGTACTGTTTAACTACAGTGCTTAGTATTTACTCAGTTAAAAATACGCTAAACACAAAGCATTTATCCTATGTTCACAGATATAGCTAGACAAATTTATACAAAACAAACAAAGATCTGACGGCTGATTTATGTTTTGATATTAAAACTGTAAATGTTAATTTTAATTAAAAATCAGCATTTCTCTCAGCCAACATGAAAAAAAGTGTAAAAGTGTACTTGTCATATATATATATATATATATATATATATATATTATATATATATATATATATATATATATATATATATATATATATATATATATATATATATATATATATATATATATATATATATATATATATATATATATATATATATTTTTTTTTTTTTTTTTTTTTTTTTTTAAATGGTAAATTTTGTTTTGTTTACCATGCTAATACTGTAATCCCATAATTTACCTAACATGCTTTCCAGTACTGCTGTGTCCTACCATTCTTGCCATTGGTATACCATGATTTCACTACTGCGTTTCTAAACCATGTCTTTACCTTAGTATAGCAGCATAGCAATGCAATCATCATTATAAACAAGCTTCTGCTTCAAGTCAGGCAATTATTGCTATTTATTCCTAACCCTTTTAAACAGACTTGATTTGAATGTTACACATTCTTGTTCTAAATGCCCCCTCTACTGGTGAGAAGGGGATATTGACTGAATGTGTCTCAACTACAGGCTCAATGTGGGTGCAGTACATATTGTATGTATTCTGTACCACGCTGTACCTGTAGTTTCTAATTGTGTTTACTTCATGACATAACCAAAACTAAACTAACTGTGCATCACATATGCCCTGTGTTTAAACACTTCAGTGCTGTTGGTGTATTTATCATTACCGTGAAATGTAAAGAATTGGTTATTTATCTCTACAAACAATTTAATATTCTATAGTTCTAACATGCCAGTCGCTGCCATCTGCCAAGCTCTTGTACAACAAAATTATTATCTGTAATTCTCTATTAAATAATAATAATTATTAACACTATATCATCACTATTGTTTTAGTTTTAGTTTTAATTTATAGGATTTCCCCTGAAGTGGCTGAATGAGTACTCTATCAGGGCCATTTTAAATATATTGTCTATTTGCTTCTCATATAGTCACCTAAAATGTAAGATGTAATGTTTGAAGGATGATTATCAAAGATTATGATAAAAATACTAATATATACTAACAAAAAATACCATCACCACTAACTAGGAAGAAACATGTTTAATTAGCCTGCATAATGTATCATCTTAGCAAATGTAAATGAATCTGACTTGTTTCATTGCTCAGTGGATACCTAGTTTCAACTGTGGTGATGATTATTAAGGAGAATCGCTCTGTTGCCTCAGGGCCCGAAACATCAAACATTCTGGAGAGACACTGCTCCTCCTCTTGGGAATAACTGAAACTGCAGGCTGGGTCATCTCAGCTGCTTAAGGATTCTGAACTTGGCTTCCAGCTCTTTTTACTTCGACACAAACAAGGTCTGAGGTTCACTTTACAATTAACTTCAATGGTATTCAAGGCTCTGTTTACGCCAGTCAAACTGCATTGGGCATCCTTCATCTTTGCAATAGCTTTTTCACACCTGAAGATTGCATGTTTGATTACCTTGCACCCCAAACAAATGAAAGAAGCACCAAACTTTGGTGTCATTTTTTCTCTCAGACTCCCTCTATATACTAATACAACCCACAAAAAGATCTGAACAAATTAATTGTGAAAAATGTGCAAAAATGCAGAAAATCAGACAGGGGGCAAATACTTTTTCAAGGTACTGTAGAATGACTCGGTCCAGGGAATGTTTTGCTCATTTTACCAGTCAAACCCCTTGCACAGTCAAACCCATTGTGTACTAAATATATTGGTATTCCTCAATAGATCAATCCTCTGTCTTCAAATTCATGCCAAAGAATTTCAGGAGCAGCGCGGTGCAGTGGTACCCCAAGATATTTAATGAGCAAGAGGTCTGACTGAGGTGGGTAAAACTGACAAGAAATGACCCACCTCCCAGACATTCTGCATGCATTCATCTGTACAATTCTTATTTGTTAGAGAGTAGTCAAAAGAAACAAAGTCAAAGGTTGCACCTTTGGTATTTGATAAACATGTTAGCACAGACCAACATTTCCAAGCCTTATCCTGTCAATAAGAACATGCTTCAAGACTGGAATGTTCATGAAGGTGTTGGTGAGGTACAGTATACAGGTTACAAGGTCTGGTAGCTTTTCTTAAGGCTGGCTGTAGCCTCTGATCACCACATAATCAGGGAGATTTTTTTCTACCTGTTGCATGTTGAGCTAATGTACTGCATATTGCAACTCATGCCAAAGCTATTCTGTTGTCTATCCAGTCAGGAAAATCTCTGGGGTAATCTTTTTATGAAAATATACATCTCTAATCTTTGCAAGCTCAATTTTGTCTGCAAATATCACAACTCTGTACATCTACATTATCTGCTATTATTACATATGCTTAAGTGTCTGCAATTCCCAAATCATTGTGTAATAACCAAAGGCTGTAACTGATCCAATTTTCACCAAATCATCCCACTGCAATAACTGACTCAATGCTAATTGTAAAGATTAAGTAAGCTTATTCCTGATAACATCAAAGGAATCAGCCTACATTTTCAAGACTATTAATAACAGATACTTATTTTAATGATGTAGTTTTTAGAGACAAAAGCACTGATAGACACAAAGTATAGAGTGACGAAGGACAGCCCCCAACAATACCTACTGCCTTCCATTCATCTTCATTGCCAACCTATTGCTCTCCTACTCCTTGCAGCTTCTCCACGGTCTCGCACAGTAAATACAATTTGGTAAACATAAGGTATGTTTTTATACAATGTTACAGTTGTGCATTTCTGGCCTAGTGTATAAGGCAGCAAAATGTAATCAAAAATAGATAAATGCAACAAATAATCAAATAGACAGGAAAACAGAATAAATGGCTGTTTTTAAAATTGATCACCACTGATACCATGATTCTCCAAAGAAACAAGAAAGAAATGACCTAAATCACACAAAAGACTTTAAAATTGAAATTCACTTTGCATATGCAGCCTTTATTATGTTAACACTGCACAACCAGCAATTGGGAAGATACATCATTACACCTATTTATAGCATTAACTGCTTTACATTTATTCACATAAAGTGCGGCTGTAAAAATTATAAAGAAAACATGTGGTCCTTTCATTAGCTGTCTGGAGAACGGGGATTGGTCCATAAATTAACATGTAGAAGAGGACAGCAAAGTCAGAATTCAAAGCCTCCACCAATGTAATTACAGCTCTTTAAACATCAAAATGCGCAAAGAAGGATTTCTTTTCAAAAGTGTACTGACTCGCTTGGCAGGCCACCATTAATTACTCCTATAAAACTGCAGTTTGTACAACAAGTGCCCTGCTAACATGCCATAATTGCATTCCAAGGGGCTTGTGCAGGAGAGCAGGCTTTGTTGGTTATATTTAACTGCTCTAAGAATGGGGGCAATGAATAATGCGGTCAGATTAATGAACAAATTTATCTGGGCCACCACTGACGTTTTACAACAATTTAAAAAGATGATGTCGGTGTACTGCGGTGTCGACAATGCAGTTCCAAGACATGGTAAAAGTGAAGCATACAGCACGTAATTAGAGGTTCCATAGGGCTGCAGTGGGGGAAAAAAAAACAGAAATTGTTATTTATTCAAAAGTATATGAAAAATAAATTGTATGAATTATTTGGAATGGGACAAATAGCAGTTTAGCTGCACAGTAGCTTGAGGAAAGATAAACTAGTGTAATTTCTGCATGGGGTCACCGCTGTAGATAAATACAGGGCATTAAAACCGCAGTAGAAGACAGGAAGGAACATGAGTAGCCATGCTTTAATGCACATTGATAATACTGTAAACTACAGCCTAACTACTGTACTTTACAGCTATGTGTCACTTTCTGTACTTTAAACAGCTTCAATCAAGGTATTCCCAGGTGTGTGAATCCAGTCTGAATTCTTACAGATTCTGTTCCATTTCATATTTAATTTCAGACTTTTGGGGAGAGACACTGGCCACTATTTATTAAAACCTGAAACAATTTCCACCAAAAGGCAATAATAAACAATAGTGGTGGATCTAAATGCAACCAACACATAATATCTTCATTAATATAGACCAAAAAAAAAAAAAAAAGTCACTGAAGAATCTGCCGTGTATTATTACAACAAATATTTGGCTTGCATTACTTTGCTGCACAAAAGGCTTATTTAAAGAATACAAAAATTAAAAACAGCAGTGTTAATTCCACAGTTTAAAAAAAAAAAAAATTAAAAAACACAAATACCAGCAGTCAGCTGCATTAATTTTATTTTCACATCTGTCTGGAAGTTAATAAAAAAAAAAAAAAAAAAAAAAGTAATCTATAACACAAGTCAATACAAAACCAACAGACAGGCATCATCCAGAAATCTACAGACTCTTATTTTCAAGGTAGACTTCCTTGCAAAGAAAATCAGAAAGCAATGAAAATATCAACACTGGTAAATTGGAAAATATGAAAACATTAAAATATATCTTTTTAAACAAGGTTCAGTGTTAAAGGCAGCCAACTTTTTTTTTTTTTTAATCAATATACATTTCATTTTTCTTTGCTGGAATTCCACCATTTGATTTCATTCATTTTCCTCTAATAAAATGAATAATCACAAAAAAAAAAAACCCTACCAAACCATGATTGAGTTGTAATATATGGCAGAAACACAGATAGAAACATATGAGATATAAATACAGGTCATTTTGTTATCTGCACATTAAGAATCAATTCATGTAAAATACATTTCCTATTTATAATTCAGAAACTACAAATACAAGCTTTTTAAAATTGTTTGCCTTTTGTAACTTGATATTTATTAGAGATTTATTATGATCATTCTGACTAATTGGCATATGTCTTTGAAGCTAATAACTAGCGGGAATACCTCAAAGGTCCGATAACAAAGCTTAAACATTTGCAAGAATTGATTGGAAGTGGACAGTTATTTACTGATATGTATATTTTCACCAGAGTAATTCGTATAGCACCAGCAACATTAAATTCTGGCGTCAGACAAGTTACATTCTTTTTTTCTTTGTATTCCTTAGCATCCATAGATGATCATTTCTCATTGGGTCTGGACTACTCACATGACCCACCAAAATCCACAAAAACACCCCACTAAAAACTCATTGAAGAATGGGGGAGGGTTTGATAATTTAGCACTAGTAGGCTCTCTGATGCTAAGCTTTTAAAACAGTTTAGCACACATTTCCAAAATGATATGCACCCGTTTCCACTGTAGGTTGATATCCAGAGTAGCTTTGCAGGATGTCAGTTTTGAAAGCCATAACAGGTTAAAGCTGGCTTAATATCACTCCTGTCAATGTCACCCTCTTTTTATTATCACCCAGCCAGAGTATAAAGGGGCAATGGGGCAAGCTCCTAATTATACCACTTTACTTATTATCATACTCTGACTCAAACACATAGAATTCCACCCCCACTTAATTACATTTTGGGAAACAAACATTAAGGTTAAAAAGTTACTGTACAGAACTGAAATCTTCTTACACAATAGCCCAATCTAACACAATGAACATACAACATGTATGTTCACAGCTTTCTGTTTGGAAGCAATACAACTGTAAGTGTACATGTACAGTTGTGTCAAGGCTCTTTATTCTCAGGTTTTACTGATTTTTCACAGGCTTTACAAAAGTTATAAGTTGGTATCTACTGATTTTCACCCAATATTTGGCCCAATCAAGAATACTGAAAATGTTAAATTAGTTTGATATGGAACTGTTAAATATACGGAAGTATTGACTGATACAAATTAACTTCACCAACTTTACACGATTTGCATTCACAAACAGAAGCGGGAGAGCAGCTTTTCTGACCGTCATAGTAAAACTCCCAATATTTACCAGGAAATCTGGTTCTCATTTTCAGTAGCACCCCGGGGACCATCAGAGAGGAACTGGAGAGATCTCGAGATCCAAGCAAACCAGCTACCACGGTGGAGACTGAAGGCAAACCGACCTTATCTCAACCAAATTCATGGCAGAATAACTAGATCAGTTTGTTTACAAAGTGCCAACAACTTAACTACAGAAGTTATGTGATGCTGGAACACCTGTAAGGCAGAGATCGGTAACAAAGCAGCAAATTATGTGGACTTTACAGCTGAAACTGTTGTCTCTAAATAGAATCTAAGTCTGTAAAATTAAACAAAATGCCGGCAGACACTTTATATCTGGCTTAAAAAACCAAAGCTTTTTTTTTTTTTTTTTTTTTTTTTTTTTAGAAATAATTATTTAAAAAGACAACATCCTCAATAAAAACAACAAGAGGTCTGGGTTCTAAAACCTGTTTGAAATGATATAGTCTCACAGTAAACGAAACCTGGAAAGGTGTAATTTTCAATGTTTGAATTCAGGCTTTGGGATTTAGAAATCAAGAGTGCCACCTCGTGGCAACTATGTATATTACAATGCAAACCTTTATCAAGTTTTTGCCAGCTTCTTTGTAGTGATCAGAAGTTGGAATGCTGCGGTTTATTTATGCTCAGATGTACCTAACTTTTCTTTATTTGGGAAGTGATGGATATCCACAAAAAAATGTTGGTTTAAAAAGTCAGGTGATCAAATCTACTAATGATTCAATTAAATTGTAAAAAATCTGTTAGTATTAGTCACAGAGGCATAGATTTAAGAAAGACTATTTAAACATCACGTTTTATATTCATTTTCTAGCATAAGGTTTGACCATATTTGTTTACCTATTTATTGTTGCTCCTGCAAAAACACGGTTAGCTGCCTTTACAGATGTCAACTCATCTAATCTTTGACAGCCTTCAGGATCTGTAAAACTAGCTGTATGCTCCCATTGAAGATATTTTAAACAGGCTCTACTACTTTCAGACATAGTCTGCACCTCACCCACTTCCCAGTTGGTATGATCCTTCTATCCTTCTGATCCTTGAGTTGAGACAGGCAGCTCCTGCTCCTCTGCTTCTGGCTGTTGAGGCAGAGGCAGCTCCTGTTCCTCTTCTGGTGGTGGAGGCTGGAGACTGGTGCGGCTCTCCCTCGGTCACTGGAGACAGGTGCCGACAGACCCAATCCTCCCAGTCCACCAAAGCTTTTGTCAGCCCACTAAGGTGCAATTGCCTTAGCTCGGCTTGCTCATGTCAAGGCAGACTAAACATGTTATCAGCCTTTCCAGTTCCAAGAACGCAGGGAGCGTAGCATGGCTTGTTATGCTCCAGTTTCTTATATCTTTTTTATTTAGTTATCTTATTTTTATTCCCTGGCTGGGTCAACAGGGAACTACCCCACTTCTGATACCACTGGCTGGTCTGCCCACTTTTAAGTAATTGATCCAGACACAGAAACTTCTAGTTTAGCGCTTTTCTGCACACTTGTTAAATAAAAACTCAACTCAACTCAACTCAACTCAACTCAACTCAACTCAACTCAACTCATTCCAGGAGTGCTAAACTAAACTTTCCCACCTTGAAAAGGCACCTTGAGCTCTTTTTATAGGATGTGGCTGCTCCCAATTATCACCAATTATTATATTTGAAAAAGTGGGCAGCGTGTGTTCGTCTTCACCCTTTCCAAATCAGAGCAGGGGTGGTGGCGGTGAGCTGAGCCTAAAAGTAATTGGGCACTACTAAATTGGGGAGAAAATAACAAAAAACTAATTGGCGACTACTAAATTTACAAATAAATAAATAAACACATAAATGTAATGATATTGGGTCTTTAAGTTTAGAGAAACTATCTGAATATTCGAACGACCATTGCTGCACATGAATTTGAAGGCAAAAATTCACGTTACTGTCCACCATAAATTACAGTTGCTAAATATTAGAAATAATTATCACGTGCTTTGTCTTGCACCGATTTATAAAATGGAAAATGATGTGTGGGACAGAAGGAATTAACATAAAAAACAGGATCCATAAAGCGAGTCAGAATCGAGATACAGATGCAGGTGTGCTTTTACGCTTTCCAAACACTGGCTCAACTTGCAAGGTAAATGTTAAGTAAAGTGATTATATTTTTGTTTTGTTTTGATCCTTCTGTTATGAGGACTGTAAATGTACAATGCCCCTTTTTACAGTTTATTTCAGTTAAATGTGAGTTTGCACTTGCGTGTAAAGGCATACATAAACCCCAGTAATGATATTACTTTATGAAAATGTGTAATTTGTCACTTTATTATTGTGTAGGGACCATAATGACAGGGAAAAAAAAAATGATGTCTACTTTTATACTGTTTCTGCCTGAAACATACTGTAGCGTTTTCAGGTTGTGCCCTCATGGGATCAGACGGACGGAGTGATTGAAGCAAAAATGGGGATAACAGTCTGTGTTTATTTAGAATAAAAGGATATTAGATGGGTGAAAGAGCATAGGGTAGGCAAAAGGATGGGGGGGATCGACACACACACACACACACACAACTGGACTGTAACCGTCGCTCCGCAAGGCTCGTCTCTCAGACTCCTGTTTGGCCTCTTTACTCTACATGGCACTCTCAGCCCAAGGTAGCTGTCCGCCTTCTCCCTTTTTTACCTCAGCAAGGTCCCAGGTGGAGAATCGCACCACAATGGTAAGATGCCTGTGGACGTTGCACGATCCTATTTCTGTGTCACTAGTTCACTATTGTCAGTTTGCCTGTCATTTCCATCTCCCCATCAGCAGCACAAAGGAATATCCCTTAGAAAACGTGTACTGAGGGCATCAGATGATTCTTAATGGTTAGGTATTGGGTTAGGTATTGGGTTAGGGTTATGTTTTAGGGTTGGGGTTCGGTTAGGGTGGGTTGATTTGGTAGAGTTGTCAAGCTCTGGAAGTGAAAGGTTGGAGTAAATAGCAAATGCCCTAAATGCCCTCAGGACGCTTTCTAGAGGATATTCCTTTACGCTGCTCCCCATCGCGCCGCTCCTGCAGCTCTTATATATTGGCCCACCCCCTCTCGCTTCTCAAGATCCGGTTGGAGGAGACTTCTTGGTAGCCTTTGCCCTCTGCCCAATCAGCATTCTCGCCACCTGTCCATCACGGAAGTCCTCTGAAAATCTTAAAGGGGCCCGCCATATCTTGAGATCATTACAATACTGATCTTTTTTTGGAATAGATCATGTTATAATTCATCTACACAGAAACACAACAAATAAGCATACATAATGTATTGAAGGATAAGTCATTTGTAAAAAAAAAAAAAAGAAAATAAAATAAATAAATAACAGGAATATATGTTCTAATCGAAGGGTATCAATGTAACATGGCCCGGTCCTGCTGCAGGTGAGCACCCAGTCAGGATTTCAGAGAATACAATGGAGACTGAAATGGCCAAGTCGTAGTGCCTGGTACATTAAAAATAGAGCTGCAATTGTGCATTGTTTGACTTAGACCTTTTTGTATCATTTTGTTCTTAGCACATTTGTTTTCTTTACACAAAGGCGATGTATTGCCCCCCCCCCCCCCCCCACCATTTTGTATAGCATTGCCCCCCCCCCCCCCCCCCCCCCCTTTATGACATTTTGAAACAAAACTCCTTGCATAGTGTAGTATTTCTGAATGCTTGTCATTGAAGGTTTAACTTAAGTGTTATATTACAGTGCATGACTGAGTGATACAAGCAGAGGGTACAAAGCTATCAGTATTTTCAGCTTCTTTGTTTGAATTGGTTATATTTTTATGAGTTATTTTTTAAGGTTTAATTTGTGTTCATAAATGTAATGTGTACCAGCCGCACAATTGAGTACCTGCCCTTTTTTTTGTTGAGAATTTCACCCCTGAAGCAGCCTATTACATTTACATTGATATATCAACTCGTTTTAAACCATCTTTCTTTTCAGGCCTTTTTTACATTTTAAATCCAAATGTGCTTAAAATGTAATTCATCCTGCAAAGCTATATATTTCATTTCAATCAATGAAAAATAGACCGTAGGGACCATTTTCCAGGGAGGCCCAAATTTCACGTGGCACAGACACTGCTTCATAGGCATAGAAAGGTTTAATTGCATGATAATGGACCACTAGTTGTTTATAGTTAAAGATAACATCCAAAACACTACAGTATAAAACACTAGAGTGTTTTGAATGAACGTTGATAACATTCTACTGTAATGAGCGTACATTCAGAACACTCTGCTGCTCTTTGAATTCACCTTTAAAACCTAATCATTCAAAACCAAACACTGTAGCTAGGTACTCCGAAAACACACCCCTCTAGCACAATCATATCAATACAGTTTAATACTAATACGTGCATATACCATATTTTCCAACCACTGCTTAAAACCAGCTACATTTAACACACTTAGCCTATTAGCTTTACTTCGTCAATGTGTTTTGTTGTTAGTGACCTATATATTTTTTCTTCTAAACACTCATGTGCACGAGATAGCAGCCTGCCATTTAAATTTTAACACAATAAAGAACTTCTCAATCCAGATTTGTTAACATTCTATTATAATTAGCTTTTCCAATTCACATATAATTCATCCTGCATTAAGGAATTTTGTCTCGTTTTGTAAAATGTTATTTATTTGTTTATTTTCTTTGAAATTTTGGTTTTGTTTGATACAGTTCTGTTCAGTACCTGGAACGTGAAAAAAAAAAAAGAAAGAAAATTGAGGATTGAAAACGTAAACCCACCTACTGTACCAGTTAAGCAGTGTGTGCTGGAAAGCCTTGTCAGACACAGGTCAGGTAAGGGCGCAGTGGCGGCCTTATCTGACAATTTCCTGTCTTTTCTCGGAATTGTCAGCTCTTATCGTCAAGCAAAACATTTTTTTTTTTTTTTGTGTTTAAGGAATAGCAAGGCTGCTGTTATAAGACACCCACTTAAGACCTGAAGGGTTGATACTGTTTATTAGAGTAACTTATGTTACATTATTGATGTTTATGGACATCAAGAATTTATGGGAATAATAGTCTCATTACTACTTTGTTAAAGCTGTTTCTACATAAACCAGTTGGGTGTGGTTCTGCGTGTCTAAAGAGTGTTTACATTTGAGGGAAGGGAATGTACCCAGTTTCATGCAGTAGGATACTGTGTTCATACGAGTTTGTCCAATTTGCACTAGAAACAGAAACAGATCACATCCATGCTGCTCAACGGTCCAAAAGAGGTACAGGTAATATATTTTCTTTATGTATGCTTACGGCTTAATATAATATTTTGCTACGATATATTTGATGTAAATAATACAGACTGTTAACTTTGCATCTTTGTGTGACATGTTTTTTATTCTCCGTCACCTCTGGGCACATAGACCCTTAGAATCTCACACTTACATACAAACACGTGTTTAAGACATTAAAAGGTCTCTTCTTCAGTTGTAACTGGACATTAAAAGAAAGAGATGTTCACTTTTACATCAGCATATCAGAATAATTGTCATGTGTTTATCAGTAAATATTTAACAATTTAAAAAATCTTCTGATATGTTAAACTTCCATTTAAGCCATGAAAGCTAGTTATTATACATAAGCTTGTCTGCAGTATCAACTCTCCAAATTAATAATTTACAGACTAACAGCAAAAAAAAATCTCTTCAATCAATTTTGAGGTTGGATGCTACTTTAATCATGCAAATATTTTAGTGGGTTTAATATGGACTAGAGTACCTTATCAGAAGCACATTTTCCCAGATCATAGGAATTTAAAACATGTAGTTAAAAATATGTAAATGTAGACAAGTCTACCCCCCCCCCCAAGACAAAAAAGACCACAAAACTAACAGAAAGAACTCAAAGCATTACTGTCGCTAAACAAGTATTGTTTATTTAGCTAGTGAATCACCTAGAGGAGAAAAATGCCACATCCTTGATAGTATTCTGCCTTCAGGCAAACACACAGAGCTAGGAATTTACATTGTAAATGCAGTTACTGAGGTCTTAAAAAGTCTGATTTAGACTGAGGTATGTTTACTTCAAAGTTCAGGTTAGTTTGATCACTGGTAGCATCAAACAAATTTCTCCTTAGACAAATGCACTTTTTCATATTACAGAATTACAGGAAAAACAAATGTGTGTATTAACTGGTGACACCCACCAAGCCGCATGATAATATTCTCTTTAGTAGTACACAAAACACATTTATAAACATGGGTAATGTCAGTCTAGAACAACCGTATGATTATTTGTGGTTGGTTTTCATTTAGCAAACTGCAGAGTGATGTGCCTTAATTCCTATCATGATTTCCACATAACAGAGTTTGGGCAAGATCATTTCAATCTAATTCTGGCAAGATTTGCAGATTTCTTTCTTCCTCTTCTGAAAGTGCTAAAACTTACCAAATAATAAAAAAAAAAAAAATCTACAACACAAAGATTGAAGCATTGTGAAACTTCACGTTATTGGAACCCACTACACAGGTTAGTTTGTTAGTAACAAAACAAACAAATCCAAAGAAAGTTAAAGAGATCCACACAATTGCTCAAGTCTCCTGTATTATTACTAGGATGTGTTACAGAGGACAGCAGATATTGGAAGAAGCTTAACAAAGACACAGTTTAAATGTTTGTTTTTTGTGTGTGTGACAGGAGTTAAGGGCAGATGCATCAAGAACCAATACAGAGTCCACTGTTGTGTTAAGTGTTCGGAGATGTAGTCTTCAGCAGAAAACATTTTATAACCTCTTCCTCTGAAGTTAAGCATTTAAGGGTCTACATAATTAGTGTTGCAGTTCTAGTAGGGACCTCTCCATAAGGTTACTGTTTGTTTCTATTCCTCTCCTGTAAAGGAAGCAAAGAACAAAATGATTAACAACATAGTACATAAAACAGGCTACAGAATGAATGTCAAGACAATAACACCATGCCTTCTGGATAATCCGGCAATTACAGCATTTCTCCTTCAAGGACCACACCTGTCCTTGGAGATTAAAAACACTTTGCACTTTTAGATTGGAATGCTACATTTTTGCAGAAATTTGAGGACAAAAAGCCTTTTAATGGGGTGCTGCATACTTTCTTAAAACAGCAACTGATTCAAGTACCCGTAATGCACATTCCCAAGATATACCCTAAACAAAATCTTCAGTATCCATCATCTAACAACTAAGTCAGATGACCACAAACCTGCAGGCATTTTAGGCCCCCTTACTGTTTGATAGGCATCATTGTACACATATTGAGGCTTACAGTGGAAAAAATGTCGAAGTTGAAAGTGGCAATGGGCAACAATGCTCACTGGAGGAAGCGTTTTCAACCCAGTAGAGGCAGTTTTCCACTACAAGATGAAAACTACAGCCAATAACTGTTTTACAACTGATGTCAGAGTGAAATAGTGTTTTTACAACTGACTGCTATGTGAGAGGGCAATAGTTCTTTGACTAGTGTCTGGTTTGTGGACAAACTTTTTGTTTGTGTGGCACTGAATAGGGTTGCAAGGTTCAACCTAAGGGTTTAATAATATGAACTGTATCATGTGAAGTAATCTCAGCTTTTTCAAAATAAGCTAACTACCGGTGCGATTTACTGTCTAAAACATAATTTGCAGCGGCTACTTTTATTGAAACATTAAGATTTTTGTATTATTGTCAATTTGTTGTATTATCATACTGTAATGCGCTATACAGTATATATTAGCTACACATGTAGCCTACCCTATCTATCTATCTATCTAGTGTGTGTGTGTATATATATATATATATATATATATATATATATATATATATAGAGAGAGAGAGAGAGAGAGAGAGAGAGAGAGAGAGAGAGAGAGAGAGAGAGAGAGAGAGAGAGAGAGAATCGTTTTACACTAGATAGTAAAATAAACATTTTATATATAGAACATTATATATTATATATAACTTGAAAACATAAATAAAAGCATGTACAAAATTACACACACAATATATAAAAGGAATGCAAAAAACTTTTTTTTTTTTGTAAAATGAAATACTATGTATATACTTTAGATCGTTGATTGTTTCCTGCATTACCTCCAACTCTTCCCAATGTCTTTACAGATAGATAGGGATGTTCTCACGGAACGCAATTACATGATAAAGCCAATGGATGATTTCTATCTCTCCTCCTCGACTTCAAAACACAGATCACATTACTAACACTGCCTTAGGGCATTGTGACAGAGAGAGGAGGAATCTGAGCTGCAAATCTCAAAGGGGATGCAGCTGGAGCACTGTATTTTTGTTTGTTTGTGTAGCAGAGGACTAACGAGTCAGGAGCTGCAGCCACGAAGCCAGCACAGGCCCCAGAGGATGACCAGTACTGCAGAGCACAGCACAACAGGGCACCACTGTACTACAACTGGAGCCCTTTCCCGTGCCCTTGTGGATTACTGTACTGTGTTATTATTTTGTGAAACCTTTTTGTTTGGGACTGAAAACCTGCTGTTTTACCCCTATACCAGCAATGGTCTATTTTGGCAATTATAATACTGTTTGGACATTCACTGTCTCACCCTACACTACTCACCACCTAACAGGCATGTATACAAAGAGATCAGATTGGAAAAAAAACAAAAACAAACAGAATAGACAGCAAACCTTGATGCACACAGGTACTGAAAATGCTCGTTCCTTTGCTGAACATGCGTACCCCCTGGAGCTGAAGTGGTTAAGACTAAAGGCATGATGGGATATCAGCTGAGCCCTTGTCAGAAGACGAATAGGACGGGGAGATCGGAGGAGGATGCAGTTTTAGGAATTGGAGAGACGCAACCATGCCCAACTTTAAAAATAAATCTGGGTCAGTCTCCAATACTTGGTACCAATAGACACTGTAACACTTGTTCATGTTTATACTTATTATGAAAAGTAATTTTATTGAGGTAAATGTTTAACATTTGGTACGTTACACACAAACACAAGTCCATTACTGACAAAAACCCTGGTATTTGTGACATGGTAGGTGAAGTTAGCATAAACCTTAAATTAAGAAAATCCTTTGTTGTGTAAGTTTTCAATGTGTTATTTTACAGAAAATGACTACATTATGCTGGTGTTGCATTTTATTTTGTATGTTTGAGCTAGAGATGATCAAAATGCAGGTTTCACACCTATGGTGTCCTGATTTACTTGCTAAATGTAAATATGTACGCTCAGAATGCAGTGCTTCTTAATTATTTTCTAAAATGTGTATTGCTGAGCTCATTAAATATAACCACAACATTTTAATGTACTGCGCACCATTCGCATGAACGTCAGAATATAACACATCTGTACCTCAATTTGTGTTAAATAGCCATACTTTCAATAGCGGAATCCAGTAATTTTGACTTGATGCATGAATCTGTTCAACATATTCTAAATTGGTGTCCAAAATTGTTAGTCAGGGTTTGTAACACTGGGTCCACAACAATAAAGACTGAGAAAAGATTCAGAAAAAATTGAACAGTACTGTTGATTGTCTTAATTCAAATTTTTATAAATATTGCTTTTTACTTATTACTACAAAAGAAACATATCTTTGACACCAATCGGGACACCTTTTTTCATTTATATTTGATGCATATCAAAACATTTACAGTATTAAACTAGTGTTTTTTTCTTTCTTTTTCTATTAAGAGTACAGTGTAGATTGATTTTGTCTGAAAGCAGCTTCAGCTCCTTGCTCTCTTTAGACATTACAAATCTTGTTTTGTACAAGTAAAACTGCAAATAGCTTCCAGTATGATCCTATGGCACAAGTTGAGTGTCCAATACCCCTTTCACACACAAATGCCTCTACTGAGCCATCTCAGAGACGTTTCAAAGATTCTTTAAAATACCCATTCGCACAGCACGAAATTACGCAATCCATGCCCTTATAATACCGTCACAACCCTTTCACACAGCCAAAGGGATCATGTGAGTATAGCTTTAAAACCCGTCAGCTGATGGATCGTTTTCATGGCAACGGAAACCAACAAAATCACAAAGCACAATGGCAGCATCGTTTGTCCAAGTAGTACATTTGGTTGCATTTTAATATTCAGTTATATTATACAATGTAACAACCTGTTAAGTGTCAAACTGCAGGAGCTTCAGGCACAATGTCGGTCGCATACTTTATTGCAAAGGCGTCGATATAATATATTTAAGAGAAAGAGTCCAGCTCTTCAGGCAAAAGCAGAGTCCCTTCTATTTGTGAATTCACCTCCTCATCAGCCCGTAAAGTTAACAATTCCTTAACTTCTTCCAGACCTTGTTCTTGATCAGCCATTGCATTTGAAAAATATGAAATAGTGTTACACCGACGACAAAAAGACCCAACACGTTCGGTACAGTCAAGTGTGATATTGACACTTAATCCACGGCCACTACAGCACTCCAGTAACGGCACAGCATTTCAGACAGGCAGTTAAGATGGTTCAGTGCATTCTCCGAACCACCTCGCGATGGCTCTGTGACTGTAAAGCTAATTTACACAGGTCAAAATGCCGCATCAGTGCCGGTTCTGAGCCATCATAACCCGCCTGTGCGACAACTTTAAAATGCCTTTTTGATAATGGCGTTTGTCAATTCCTGAAGAACTCCTGCCAGTCGCAGTAAGTCATCTTAAACTCAGCATCAGTATCCATTAAACAGGGCCTCATGAAATCTGTTCGATTTTCTCTGTATTTTCTGATAGTCCCCCCCCCCAACCGCAGTTTAAAAAATGTAACTGTGTTTCTGTTTTAAATCAAAATTGCTTGATACAGTGCGAACAATTAGAAGCCTAACAATATGTGCACAATTTACTCAGAATTAGAATGCAATGGAAAAAAATGACAGAAAATATGCCAACAATTTCAACAAAACATTCTGCAATTATGCAGTATACTGTAACATTTTCCAGTGGGATATCGGCCTCAGCACACACCGTAAATCCTGCGGATTTCATACTGTCTGTGGTTTTTAGTGCTAGGTAGCATCGCACTAGATGGATTTCTGCAATTAAATTATCTTTGCAGGTATCTTTATGGGTCCAGTCAATTGAATGTTGACAGCATTTGCAGAACACCGTACCACCAATCTGTATCATTAATTAGGAAACTGACTTACCATACTCGCAACTTTGGTGTTAGTTTTTCATTTCTAATCTTTTTAGCTGTGGAATTTGCAGTTGGAACTGGCCTTTTTGACATTCTAAAAGGGTGTTACTAGAGAGGTAACTTCACATGCAGTGTGGTGAAAAAGAAGGCCTGTTCTATGTTGTGTCTGTGTCTCTTAGCAACATAGCTTTTTTTGTTTGTTATTTTTGGGGGTGGGGGGTGTAAGGTGCCATTGGCACTGCTTCTCCCTTTAAAAACATGTGTCAATATTTATGAACAGTTGCATTCAATATATTTAAAAGAACAAAAAACTAAAATATACAAAATTATAATGAAGGGCAAAAAGGTAAATAATAAAGTGAAAAGGTTACCATATCAAGCTGACAAGTGTTCTTTGTGAACGCCATGGTGTTGTCTTTCGCCAGTCAGACTGTAACATATCTAAATAAAAGTTTATCATTCATATCATCTTCTTTAGCAGCTGCATCTATAGCAGACAGATCTGGTTACACTGTTTACCTTCAGGTGTCTGAGGATGATGTAATCGCGCATCAGCTTCCCTAGTTAGAGGACGACTCGATAATCTCTTCAGCCAAAGAAGCAGGCACAGTTATTTAAGACGATACCATAATGAAAAACAGTTAATGTAGCGTGAGTTTTGTCTGAAAGCTGGGTCAGCTGCTGCAGAGAAAACTAACAGTTAGTATGCAAGCTGCAGCATGCTATTTCCCATATTAGTACTGTACACAATTAAAATGTGTGGTCACCAATTCCAAACACAACACTTGCAAAATATCTACAGTACAAACATGCCAAGTTCATTGCATTCATCAGCTGCATAGGATTAACCATTCAGCAGAATGAGGCAACAAACATGAAGTTACAGTTTTAGTACCACTTTTGCGTCTTAGCAAGTTTCTGTATTAAGTCATCGGATATGGTAGTAACCAACTGGCTGCTAAAGTGTCACTCAAGAATTGGATTTGGCAGCCAATATTTATTTTTATTTTTTTTTGGCCCAGGAGCCACTGCCTCCGAAGGCAAAAAGTTTGTCCGGAGCCCTGAACAGCCCCCGGGATTCATCTGGTATGAACTACATTTTTTAATCAGTACCATGGTTTGCACAGGTCTTCATGTCATGTGTTTGTTATCAATCCAGTATTTGGAAAATGGGTAACAGGTAACAGTGGTAAAACAGACTACAGACTATTGCATGCTAAGTTTTCTATATCCTACAGCAGGGTTTTCAAAATATGCTGGCAACCGGCACAATCCACTGTCGAATACTATATTTGTACTGGCTATTTTTATTAAAAAATATTACCATTATTTTCAGGTATTAACATTCAGTCCATTTTTTGTCATTATCGTACCGGAAGGTGACATGTAATGCATAATAGATAAACGCACCAAAAAAACGTGTATTCCTTTTGTTGCAATAACGTAAAAATATTTGTTTGTCACAGCTACTGGGGGTTCATGTATAGAGGTTTAAGTGCAGAGAGATGCTGTATAACACCAGGAGAATATGGAACAGTTTCATGCAATACTTGTGACGGTGACCAAACATGCGAGTACTGTTGTGTAAAAAAATGTGCTTAAAATGAACAGCTGCATTCAAGAAATTTAATTTAAACTAAAATTAAAATAAACTTGTTTGTGTTTTGTTCACACGCCAGTAACAAAATGCCCTAAAAACTTAAAATTAACGAAGGGCTGTAATGCAGCAAAAAGTTCACCATTAAACAAAAAAGGAAGTGAAAAGTTACTGTACCAAGCTAAAAAAAAGTATTTTTTGTGAACTCCAAAAAACCAACATTATCTTTTGCCAGTCAAAATGTAGAATGCTTAAACAAAGTTGAGTCCCACAAACAGATTTTTTCCGTCTTTTGCATCGTTAGTAGCGCAGCAACACTGTTTCCGTCAGGAGTTTAAGGATGGTTTAGGCCCTGTCCACACTATCCCTTTAAACCGGCTTAAAAGTGCTAAATACGGTTAGCGTCCACACTATGCAGCGTTTAATACTGTACCCGAGAACCGGACTCGAGACCATCACAGGGGGTAGTCTCGATTCCGGTCCTAAATTAGACTGCATCAGGTAGTGCAGTTTGTCAGAAGTGTGGACGCTGTAATACCGAACTACATTTTTTATGTATCCTCAAAATATCCTAAAATGCTTTCTGATATATTTTGCCGGGTGGACATTAAAGATACAGTACTCAGAACAGGCGTCTGAAGAAGCCGAGAACGACTATCAATACTGCTGTACCGTGTACAATTTGTTGAAAATGGTAAATCATGGAGCAATGTGATCAGATGCCGAAATCATGGCACTTGATACCTGGAGAGATTAAATCGGTCAAGAACTTCAAAACGAAACGCACACCTTTTGATAAAATGTACCTTGTGTACGAAACAAAGCTATAACATTAATGCTAAGAAGTGCTATGTCTGGGCATGGACTCCATATTTGCCGGGTTGTAAACATAAATACAGTGCATGGTGGGACAGTGTCATATTAAGTCCCACAGTCTATTACGCTGCTAGGAACTGCAACTAAACTATTTTAATAGTGTTTTTATGCATTAAGCCAGACCAAGCATGAAATGGTACTTTAGCGTGAACACTTTGAGCTAGATTAATTAAAAATATCTGAGTGCTGTCCTTGAGAAGTCATATAGTGTGAAGATGGCCTTAATTGTGCAGCAGATTACCAAGTTAGACGATAACATTCAGCCAAAGAAGCAGGCATGGTAATTTAAGACGTTACCATAATGAAAAACAGTAATGTAGCTAGAGTTTTGTACTAAAGCAGGATCAGCTGTTACAGGGAAAACAAAGTGTATTTCTCAGACTAAGCAGAAAGGTGAAAAGAGAATGCATAGAAATACTATAAATTAGGAAGTGTATTGCTTATAAAAAATAATAATAATTCTGGAATATAATGTACTGCAGTAAAAATGTTGTGAACAGTGCTGAAATAAAGCTCCTTCATTGCATTAATGGAGTACTTTGTCGTTAGACACCACAAGCAGACCACTACTAGTCTAGCACATGCTTAAACCATGCAAAAATGCATCATTTAAATCCCTCTCACACGCTTACCCCCCATACCTTAAAACTAATTGAAAACCCTGCTACAGGTGTTAGAACTAATTACACTTAAAATATTTGAGCTTATAGCAAACTGCATGTTATTATTAACAAGGTCCTGGGTCACACGGACAAATAGCTATCATGGTATTATATCACCTGTGTAACATATTACGCACAATTTACGAAACCCTGACAAAAGTAGCACATTTTAAAAATATAAAGTTAACAGGGTAACTTTTCAGAACAGATGAAGAAATATTCAGTAATCTTTGTGGTGCCAGGCAGGCACCATACAAGACTTTTTAGATTACTTGCAGTATTATGAAAACAAAATGTAAAAAAAAAAAAAAAAAAAAAAAAGA
Organism: Polyodon spathula; assembly: GCF_017654505.1. Taxonomy (NCBI): domain Eukaryota; kingdom Metazoa; phylum Chordata; class Actinopteri; order Acipenseriformes; family Polyodontidae; genus Polyodon; species Polyodon spathula. Next base: position 23,238,422 of record NC_054537.1, on the reverse strand, counting down.
ATGCATTTATGTATTTAACGCAAATGTACACATGTAGTCTTAAAGAATGTTGTTGTGTGTCAAAAGTATAATACTTGAAAGAAAGTGCATTTCACATACATACACAGCTGATCTTATTAAAAGTTACTCCACTGAAGTTTTTGCAAAAGGAAGTTTAGGTAGTGAAACTGACAATTGCAGCTTCAATAGTTAACAAAACTGACTACATAAAATTATATTAAGGAAACTTCTAACTGATTTTTTATTTATTTTTTCCTCCAATTTGAAATGTCAAATTATGTTTTTTCTCCTCACCGCAGCGAGTTCCCCCACAGCATGCATGGACGTTCTGAGGACGTACAACTGTCCCCCGATCTCACAAGCCTAAAGCCAGAAACGCTTTTACACCGAGAAGTAGGCGGGCTACCGATCCGGAAGACAGAGATCAGACCTGCTTCTTATCCACACTGAATATGCTCGGTGTCTGGCCAGTAGGGTTTGTTGTTGCGTGATGAGGAGAATAGTCCCCGTCAGTTTCCCATCCCCCCCACCCGGGAGCGTCAGAGCCAAAGTGATACCCCCCCTTGGGGTCCCCAGCAAAGATCGGCCTCTCTGCATAGCCTAGACGCGAACTAGCGCTGTCCAAGCTGTGTGACTCATCCGGCGCTCCCCACAGCAGACACTCAGGGACCCTAGTTCATTTTCAAACATTTGAAAGCAATAACTAAACAGTTCTGAGTCTTATAAATGAGTGCTCTGGCTACACTGTAAAAAAAAAATGATACAGTAGACATTTTATGCAATAAAACAAACAGAAGGTTAAATTACGATGGCAGTCCACTGCTTTTTTCAGGCTCCACTTGACTTTTACATTTGAGAATTAAAACATCACAGAACATAACCTTTTGAGGTCACGCATGCCTGCAACAATGGCAGTACACATTAACTTTTCCAGGATTCTTAACACATCAATAAAATCCAGGTTTCTTACTCCAACACATACTGTATCAAGCACAGTTACTTCCTATGCAATTAGTGTATTTTACATTGCCACTGCATTGATATTAGTTTACCAAAATTACCCACAGATTTGCAAATATTAAGAAGCAGTTAATGATTTAGCTAGACAAAAAAAAAGGTTAACAGCTTGCTATTAAACTGGAGGCAAACAATATGACTTTGGCATTCAACATATTTTTATGTGGGTTTAGATTGCACAGTACAAGTGCAAATGACATCATATATGCTTCTGTCTTTAGAGCCTACAGGTGCCTTTTAATACCATGCTAAAAGTTAATTTTAAATAGGATCCTAAAACATAGCCTCTTTTGCAGAACCAGTTTAACCAACATGCTCATGAATGGTCACATTTGCGCATTAGCTCAGCAAAACAGCATGCAAAAGTAGCTTATTCACCATTTTTGATTTAAAACAAAACTTACCCTACGCATGGCTTCCTCCTCCTCCTGACGCTTCTCGTAATGTGCAAAGTCATCAAAGATTGAGGTGGTATGCTTGAAAGTAGCTATGATTTTAAGCACTTGCTTAGCCTTTTCTAGGGGCACTTCCTGAGTGTCCCTGGAGTTGGTGACTGGTTTGTTGTCATTGTTTTCCAAGCGGATGTGCCGCAGCTGGTTGTTGGGAACGTCCTTGACAAAGATCCACTTGACCTCAAACTTGCCCTTCCATTTGTCCTGAGACCACACGCCAGCATAGGCATTATAGTCCACCACAGACTTCATCTCTGCCACTCCACAGAAATGTCCGCTGCCGTTGACACTGAAGAGCAGGTAGAGAGGGCCCTTGTTGCCAAGCGAGCGGTAGGCAACGTCCAGACGCTTGTTACCATGCTCAGTGCTGCACCAGATGGAATACTTGATGGAGCGGTGGATATCGTCCTCAGAGTAGCTCTTGATGATAAACACACGGCCATTCTTAAGGTTCCAGTCGAAGTCTTTGGTATTGTAGTTGTTGAGGGTCTTCAGTTTCTCCAGCACTGGGTGAACCTCCCCAGAAGAAGGGGGAGCGCTAAGGGGCGCTCCCATCCCCAAACCAAAGTTCTCTGCACCGTTATTCTGGTTAAAGCTGGCGCCCCGGTTGCGAGGAGCCACCCACCGGTTCTGAGGTGGAGGCTGCTGCTGCTGCTGCTGCTGCTGGGGAGGTTGCTGTTGTAGAGAAGGTTGCTGTAGCTGTGGAGGCTGCCCCGGCTGGGGCTGATGGTGTTGGTGCTGATGGTGTGGATTATGGTGCTGATGCATGGGTCCTAGTGGCAGCTGTTGAGGTGGCTGAGCTGACTGCAAGTGCAGCTGCTGTTGTTGAGGAGGCAACTGGTTATGCATCAAGGGCTGTGGCTGTGCCAGGAGCTGTTGATGCATAAGGGGCTGGGGTGGCAAAACTTGCTGTGCCATTGGGGGCTTGGCTGTGGTCCCCTTATCATCCCAGGTGCCAATGTTCATGTTGTGTTTTATCGGTGGCGGGGGGACAGCAGTCCCACCACCCATGCTCATGTTTGCCTTGGGTTTTAATTTAGGCTGGGGTTTTGCAGGCTTCCTGGCGATAGCAGCCCACGAGGTGGGCTTGGGGGCGGAAGAACTGACAGGGGGCATACTGTTGACTACCATGCTGTTCATGCCAACTGCACCTCCCAGGGACGAGCCTACCGTTTTTGTCACTGCCGCCATGTCTGCACCCAACTTCAGCCCAGCCATACCTTGCTCGATGCTACTAAGGCCAGGTACCTTGCTGAGCTGACTGTCACTGCCAAATCCAGCCTGCCCATCAGCGATAGCTCTGCCCAGGGAGCTGGGGGGATAGCCATAGTTGCTGCTGTAGGCAGAGCTCTGTGTTGATTGTCCCTGAGAACCACTAGTCCCCCAGGTGGAAAAGTCTGCATTGCCAGGAAAGAAGTTGAATCCATGCTGGCTCAGGAAGGGAGGCGTGTTGCCCAAGGCCCCTGGCTGGCCAAAAACACCATCCGGGATAAAATGATGTTCGCCATTGCTCATCTGTCCATATGTGGTCAAATAGGGCATAGGGGGGTCACCTGCTGTGGACCAGGCTGCTTCACTAAGGGAGTATGGAAATCCAATTGAAGGAGCATAATAACTAGGCATGTAAGGATCCGACATTGGTGGGTAGCTGTTGCTCTGTATTAAAAGAAAAAAAAAAATGAATGCAACTAATATACAAAGATAAGACATTTAACAAAATGCCTATATGAATAGATTTTTTCAAATGGTACCAAATTATTAACCCAAAACATTTATGAGGTTTTCTTCTCAACACAAAATTAGTGTCATAAGTAGGATGACAAAGTACATCACCATGACCTACATCCAACATACATACAGACAGAGGTTCCTCTCAAGCCTTTGATAATGATACTCTCACTAAGTTGTGGTATTTTTCAAAACAACCTTTTATCAAAAATGGAAAAGCGATGTTTCCAAGTACAAAAGTGAAATTTGCATGCCTACATATAATGACATACCTCTATCTGTATCCCCAGATACAGATACTCTTAGTCACGTGTATGACAAGTTTAACACTTGTGTTCACTGTATCCCCAATGCCTGGGACATGCATCCCAAGCCAGGGATAAATCAACCTATAAAAGAATGTGCTTCTCTGACAGGATGACATCACTGGCAAGCTGAATTAGCCAAGAAGGGACTCAAACACAAGAAAGCTGCAGACTTTGACACACTTTAATAATAAAGAATCACAAAATAAAAAAAGGCACAATGGCTAAAACAGTTGAAACAAAGGTATAGAATATATATATATATATCTATATATATATATATATATATATATACACTACACACACACACACACACACACACACACACACACACACACACAGTGCCTATAGATAGTCTACACCCCCTTTCAAAATATTCATCTTTTGTTGCTTTATAGCCTGGAATTAAAATACATTAAAATACTTTAGGGTTTATTTCCCCCTTTTATCTACACATCCTACTCCACAACTTCCAAGTGAAAAACTAGTTCAGGTGTAACAAATCCCCTTCAAAATGCCACACCAAGTTAAGTAGCCTCTACCTGTGTTAAATTGTAGTGATTCACATGATTTCAGGATAAATTCAGGAGTTCCTGTAGGTTCCCTCTGCTGGGTAGAGCATTTCAAAGCAAAGACTCAACCATGGGCACCAAGGCGCTTTCAAAAAAACTCTGAGACAAAGTTGTTGAAAGGCACAGATCAGGGGATGGGTATAAAAAAAATATCAAAGGCCTTGAATATCCCTTGGAGCACGGTCAAGACGATTATTAAGAAGTGGAAGGTGTATGGCACCACCAAGACCCTGCGTAGATCAGGGCATCCCTCCAAACTGGATGACCGAGCAAGAAGGAGACTCATCAGAGAGGCTACTAAGAGGCCAATGGCAACTCTGCAAGAGCTACAGGCTTTTATGGCCAAGACTGGTCAAAGTGTGCAACTGACAACAATATCCCAAGCACTCCACAAATCTGGCCTGTATGGTGGGATGGCAAGAAAGAAGCCATTACTCAAGAAAGCCCACCTTGAATCTCGTTTGAAGTATGCAAAAAACACTCAGGAGCCATCAAATTTCATACTATTAAATAGAATTAAGTCTGTCAGACGTAGAATATGAGTCGTAAAATTATACGTGATAAATTATATAATATTAAATAACATATTTAGATGTCACAATAGCTTAACAATTTAACCAATGCAACACTTCCGGAATTAATTACTAATATATAAAAGAAAACTATTAAATAAATCTAAGTATAGACATTACAAACACTTTTTGAAACCTTCCTAAATAGGCAATTCACTATATCAAAAAGTAGACATGTACAATCAAATGTCTCCAATACAATCAAATACCAGCAAGTCCAATCACATTACTCTAGCATAGATCGCAGATCAAAATCCTCATTAAGGCCTTTCGGTTGTAAAGTTTGTAAGGTGTAGACCCAATAAATTCTCTCCTCTTTACTAATTCATCTAAATTTCCTCCTCTTATTGGGGTTTTAATTTTTTCAATTCCATAAAATCTCAACGTAGAAATGTTGTGGCAATAATCGTTAAAGTGGACTGCTACGGGATAATAATAATAATCTTTATTTTTATATAGCGCCTTTCATACTAGACCACCACTACAAAGCGCTTTACAAGATACGACACTTGGGTGTGTGAACTATGCATCAGCCGCAGAGTCACTTACAAGAACGCCTCACCACAAAGACAGAGAACAAGGAGGTTAAGTGACTTGCTTGGGGTCACACACTGAGTCAGTGACTGAGCTGGGATTTGAACCGGAGACCTCCTACCTCTACTTATAGAGCTTTTATGTTCACTAATTCTTTGTTTGAGCATATGTGTTGTTTCTCCTATATATGCCAAATCCTCACCTAAAACACAGACATTAATTCTCCACATTCTCCCCATAACACATGAACACCTATTTTATAAACCTGTGGCTTAATTAGTCATTTAAACATCTATTCAATTGACAGCTCCAGCCACTTTCCCACGTGTGTTTGCAGGTAGGATTTTAACTCCCTTCCTGCCACCTAATACTCTCCACACTACACACACCCTGCCGTGCTGCCAAACACCCACACTAGTAACAAAAGTAAACACAGGGTGTACCATGTCACAGCCTCTGAATTATGCAATTGCCTTGCTATTCTGAAACACCATACAGATGTCAAAATTAGTATTAAGCAATGCATTCCCACCTTTGTTTGAAGAGATCAGCTGTTCTATTCTTAATGTATTTGTTTTGCTATGAAACTTTCAATGCTGTTGTAAAACATTAGCTAGATTAATTGTCCTTTTATTTATCAAGACTAATGAAACTGAAATTCCTTGAGTGAGTGAGAGAGAGAGAGAGAGAGAGAGAGAGAGAGAGAGAGAGAGAGAGAGATTGGAAATCTACAATATTGTCAGCCAATTTCAATTACTGTAAATTAAATAAACAAAGGAAAAAACATATCACAGTAAATGGGAAGACACACATGCATGCAATTTATTTTAACAAATATAATTAGTATTAGAGACACATTTAAGCTTTTACTCCAGTGCAAAACATCACCACAACTTCTGGGAAAAAAAAAAAAGATAATGACTAAAAGGCTACTGTAGTAAGCAGCAACTTAGGTAGGTGCACATTTTCTGTTATTTGCTGGTTTATTTTCCAACAGAAAAAGTGTAATGGAAACTTTACACTGGGTCACAAGCTTACAAAATCTACCCTCTGTGGATACTTTTTTTTTTTTTTTTGCTTTTAAGTCAGATTTACTAGTTTATGTTTTGTAAGTCTGAACTCATGAAATGTTTATATAATAAAAATTATATTAGTGGTCATGGCTCAGACAGCAGCCACATACTGTACACTTAAACACAGGAACACAATCTTTTCCCACGCTTACCTGATTTGTCTGGCTGCTTAAATAAGGCTCAAAGTCATCATCGTTTACTGTATCCTTCTGATGCATTGAGCCGTTTTGCACTGAAAAAGAATGAAAGAATTCTGATCCAGCAGATATAACCTTCAATAATTTACCCAGGAAATTATAAAATAACTACAACAAATAACTACCTTAAATGGTGACACTACTGTGGCAGCAGCAACTTTGTACAATTAGTGACATGAAGGGTTATTTTTTCTTGTATACCTGTGATCAAATCTGACAGAGATTAATTGAACACAGTTGTGTATCTAGTAAGGCGCGGAGACAAGTTTATTGTGTTCCTGTGGTGGTTTGAAGTAAAGAAACATCCACAAAGAATTGATTACATCATTGATAGACCCACTTTCACAGTTCAAGACTTTCAGCAACTGTCTCAACACCAATTAAACCAAATTGTAGTTACCAGCACTTGCTCCATTTTATTTATAGTTAACTTTGGTGGTTGTATCAAACTATAAATGCAGTACTGTATCAGTGTATCAATCTTGATTAGATTGCAAACGTAATCTACAGGGGAATTATGGGATTATTTTTATGACAGCATAGCTCATTCAAGAGACCTCATCCTCTATAGAAAGTGCAGGCCACCTGTTGGGAAACATGGCTAGAGCTCTGCGCAGGTCCCAGACAATTTAAGATGGGTCAGTAATACTGGCATTAAGCTAGTATGTACTGAGAAATAGATTATACATCAAAACATTTGCAAAAAGATCTTGAGGACAAGGAATACCTTACAAAAGAAAGATGTGGCATCAACTGTTTAACAATTAGAGCTAATTTAATTCACATAAAAAAAAATTAAAAAGTGTTGACCATTTCTCAAAACAATTGGCGTAGCATCCCACTGCATTTTGTTTATTGCAAGGCTTATTATGCCCACTAGGGAAGTAATCTGAAGCTTATCATAATCAATTGCAATGAAACCTGGTTGCAAATTCTCTAGCATAAGTTACTGAGTGTATGAAATTTAGGGGGTAGTCTATATGTAGGCATCTGTTTGTCTTCATGACAAACATCATGTAGATGCAGGTAATGGTGATCTACTTTTGATGTCACAGATGGCTCTAATTTTATATTTACAGTCTGGGTGGAGGATGAACATCACAGTCATGCTTGTTTTAATGGAGTTTCATTTACTCAAAAGGTCAACTTGGTGGTGGACAAGTAAATGAACAGTATTAACTATAAAAACTAGCACCACATGAGGATGCATACAAACCTGCAAAACATTCTCTCATTTAAAATGTGTAAACCACCAACCACAGTACAATTGTAAGCACATTTTATACTTAATCAATACCATCTCTCTGTGTAGTGACACAAAAATCTACACACGAAATAAACAATGTTAAAGACTTCTGCAACTGCACCATGTCACTTAGTATTGATATCATACAAACTACAGGTGGCATATCCTACACATTTATAACAATGCAGTATAGAACAACATCTTCACATATAAAGCAACTATGTTTAACATACCTTTATTCCCTTGTCCTTTAGGTCTCTGCTTTCAAATCATGCATGGATACAAAGGGGAGGGGGAGAAGGAGGAGAAACTATAGTCAGTACACTCACATCAGACACATTTTAATACAGTTTGTAGCTGCGGTTGAGTTTCGTTTACCAATCAGCCAGCCCAGACCCCCACAACCACTCTCAGAATGGGCTTTAATTTCATTGCTAGTACCATAGATTTCACAACCTGCTTGTTGCTTATTCATGTGGCACTACTGACCGGATGTCATCAACTCCCTATCCCATAGACAATTCTAAATCTTCCCCCATCAGCAGGCAATGGTATGGTGTTGGGTGTGCAGACTGAGCGCATATTGCTTGGCCTAGTCAGTTGTATGATGCATGCATATCACTGGCTATCCCTGACCGTGTAAAGTTTAAAATACAGCTAGCAGTCCTCTTGCCATTCCGGGCATCAGAGTGGCGTCTCCTCAGATCCGACTTTACCTGATCGACACTGGTAGCAGACATTCTTCAGGAAACCCGAGCGTATTGCTCTATAATGTTGCTGTCCGCGTTCTCTCCTGTGTCTCTGGTTACAGTGTTCAATCTGTCCGTATTAAAGGCGGTGGGTTTTTTGATTTTTTTTTTCTTTTTTTTTGGTTGTTTTGTTTCTTTCCCTTCACTGTGTTATTCGTTTCCCCGAATTAAAGACGTCAAAGTTCGTTTTGTTTCGAATCTCTCAGGCAGGGAAGGGGGAGTATCTATCACTCACTGGAACTATGTCTGTTGCCTGATTAAAAAAAAAAAAAATCTCATTTAATCTTGCGCTCTCTTGCTTCCACAATGGCGGATGGACACCCACTCTCACTTCCTCTCCACGGTGACCTTCCGCCGAAAACGTCACCACTCGTGCTACGTCACGAAAGACTTGGAAGTGAATGTTTGGTGCACAAGCAGAATAATTATGGCCATATTTAGTAACATCACTTGTGTGCTCACTTCACTTAATAATTTTTAACATTGAGAGAGCACACTTAAGTGAAAATAAACTGAAGTATTGTTTTTGAATAGGACTTTTAGCTAGGGTAACCAGAACAGGGACACATAGATGTAAAATAGTTTTAAAACAAAACCATGTTTTTTTTGGTTTTTTTTGTTTGGTTTTTTTGTTTAAAGAATGCCTTTTTATTTAAATGTAGTCATTTTCAGCGTTACTGTTTTCACATTAAACTTTTTACACACAAAAAAAACCTCTGGGGGCTGCAGAACCACTGCACCTTCCCTTTCCAATGTATAGCCACGTTTAACTATGTTATTTTACCTTCATTTTGCATACTTTTATGTTAGTACAGTAACCTATATGACAAAAAACTAAATCTGGAACCATATTTTAATGTGATTGCATACATACCAACCATACTGCTTTAAACAGTAGGCTACCAACTTGTAAACTTTTTTTTATACCTGCATATAGATTTCAAAGCTAATCATACTCCTTTTTAAAATTATTGAAAAAAAAAAAATGAGGCAATTTTTGCAGAAATGCAGCTTTGTGTTATCTAAGCTCTGATAGGTTGCAAGAATTTTATCTAACAATCAAATAACTCGATAATTCCAATTGATCTGCCCAATGGGTATAGGCTAGTGGATGCTAAATGAAATATTATTATTATTACTATTGTTATTATTATTCATTTCTTAGCAGAAGCCCTTTACCAGGGCGATTTACATTTGTATACAAAAAATACAGATCAAGAATTAAAGTACAAGAGTAAGATACAAAACATAGTGACTTTAGTCCTAATAAGAGCAAATACAAAACAGTATGATTTGATATCGGGGCAGTTGCAGATAACAGTGTAGACAGTTACATCAGGGTTAGATACGAGTGTAAGTGAAATACAAGATACTACAGATTGGATTAAGTGTAGGATTAAATACAGTAACATTGGAAGCAGATAAGTGCAAGTTAAAGTGCATTAAAGGCAGAGTGCTGTATTGTCCAGAAGGGAAGGGTTGAGTTTTACAAGTGTTGTCTAAAGAGGCTGTGTCTTGAGGAAGCGCCGAAAGGTGGTCAGGGACTGGGCAGTCCTGACAGCTGTAGGAAGGTCGTTCCACCACTGCGGGGCGAGGGTGGAGGAGTGGGCTCAGGAGGCAGGGGAGAGTAGAGGAGGTTCAGCCAGTCTTCTACTGCAGGCGGAGCAAAGAGGTCAGGTGGGGGTGTAGGGAGAGATGAGGATCTGGAAGTAGCTGGGTGCAGTCTGGTCAAGGCATCAGTAGGCGAGTACAAGAGTCTTGAACTGGATGCGAGCGATGATTGGGAGCGAGTGGAGCAGTGGAGTAGCATGGGAGAAGCGAGGCAGAGAGAGCACCAGGTGAGCAGCGGAGTGTTGGGGTTGAAAAGGGAGAGGGAGAGGGAGGTGTTAAAGAATTTACAGATATCAGAGATTTTAGAGGAGAAGAACAACGCAAAGTCGTCAAGCCCTGGAGAAGTTTAAATCCAGTTGACAGCCAGCTTTGTTTGTAGGAGGGTATGGAGAGAGAGAGAAGTTGAAGGACTGGAAAGGAAGGAATCCAGCAGAATTGGTGGGGTTGGAGAGATGGATATTGAAATCACCTAACAGGACAGTTGGGGTAGACAGAGAGGGGAGAGAGGAGAGGAAATAGTCGAGTTCATTGAGAAAGTGAGTGTGAGGTCCAGGGGGATGGTACAGTACAATTAGCAGGAGCTGACAAGAAGAGGTTAGTTGATCAGTATGAAATTCAAAGGTGTTAACAGAATGACAGAAAAGAGAAAGGAGGGAGAGAGAAGACTAGTCCCACCTCCCCGTCCAGTGAGACGCAGAGTATGGGACAGGATGTAGAGATAGGACAGGGCAGCAGAAGTTACAGTGTTATCAAGAGAGAGCCAGGTTTCAGTGAGCGCAAGGAAACTGAGAGAGGTTGGAGGCAAAGGCAGAGATGAAATCAACTTAGTTAGCAGAGGAGTGACAGTTCCAGAGGGCACCAGAGAGAGTGTGGGAGGGGAGAGAGGAGGAGGGATGAGGTTATAGGGGTTAGGGGAGCAGCGGCAGAGAGGACAGAATAACAGGGATGTGAGACACAGTCTTAGCAGGACAGGTGAGACAGATATGTACAGTAGTAGTGGGAGCAGAAGCGGTGAGGGGAGGTGCAGACCTGTCTAGTAGTTGAAGTCTTCTAGAGCGCTTCTAGGTTCAGAATTTCTCCAACAGCCTCTCCTTGCAGGACTCCCACAGCTAGACTCCCAGGTCTTTGGTAGAGAGGCTGTTCGGTTGGGGGGCGCTTTATGCTGGCGCCCAAATAGGCTAGCTGTCTATTATACTAACTAGATGGACAAAAGCTGTGTGTAAACTAATCAAATTGCAAATCAACATCTATTCAATTTAAGCACACTCACCTGGTGCTAATCCGAGTAAAGCACCTAATTAAAACAACACCACCTTTATAATGTTACTTAAATACAGCTAATGTTAATTACTTGAAGCAGGATCACTTATCTATCTGCCTCTGACCCTGGTTACTGTAGACTGACCATAATTAGATTCACTCAGCTTAAATATTCCGTAAATATATCTGCCGTAGATCTAAGCAGGTGTGAAAGTTTTAAACAATCACATGCTATATCAGTGATGTATCTTCACCTTAAAAAATAATACCTGGCAATATGTTTGCATTTCTTACATTCAGGTTACATTATTGTGTAGCAGCTGGATAGTGAAACTCCCTGACCCTGAAGACAATTCTGAAGTTAAATCTATTTTGTTTTTCAAGTGCAAACTATTTTATTGAGCTATCTGTCCAAGAAGTGTAGTGCCAGGTATATAATTAATTTACTACCAATGCAGAAAAACTGTCTGGGATTTTTTTCTTCCGTTTCTGGGGTAAAATGAACAGCATAGTACAAACATGCAACATGTCATTTATTATGGATATCAGTTTTTACTCAGCTTTGCAGATTGCTAGGTGGTAGTCATTTAGAAGGAAGAAAATCACACACCTCGCAAATGTCCAGGATCACAGTAAAGTTAACATTTCGCAAATCCAATCACTGGTATTCTGCCATGTAACTGAATAGATGTACAAACACAACTTCAATACCATTTCTATGTGATAAGCTATAGGCAGTGACAATTGTTTTTGTGTAATGGTCCTCTTTCACTATTAGCATAAATGAAAAACTGGGCAAGGATCTGCTGTTGAATGCCAAGATTTAGTTCATAGGAAGTACACATCTCTTCACCAGTTAGTGCTAATATCCCCATAGGAAGTTATGCAATTCCAGACAAAGATGATGGTTTAGTGAGGAAACAATACATTTGTTATAGAAAGATATATATATATATATATATATATATATATTATATATATATATATATATATATATATGATATATATAGCAACCCTATTATAATCTATCAAAAGACCAAAATAGAAAAAAAAAACTGTAACTAACTTGCAAGCTAAAGTTATGTGAATATGGCCTGCTTTTTCAAAATTCTTGCCACCTGAAATATAGTACTGTATGTCACAGAGGGCTGAGCATTGGCCATAACAATCTTCCTGTATTCATCACATTCCTGAAGCCAGCATAGAGGAGCATTGAAAAGGATCACCAGTGGTAAGTTTATAGGTTCACCAGATTTCCAAAGCTCTGGGAATGGACATTTTAAGAATGTTTCTAATTTGAATATAGTGCTTTTTATGACTATTACTATTTTCATATTAAACTTACACGCTTATTAACAACCTCTGACTGTTGCACATCTACTGCACCTTCCATTTTTAACTGATGGCCAAGTTTAACTTTGTTATAATTGTATGCATTGCTATGTTTTACCCAATCATTTTGCATACTTTCAAAGTAACTCGTATGAAAAAAATATTCTGGAAGATATTACCACACACACATATACAGAGCATCAAAAGAAACTTGTCACTATTACAATACTTTTTTTGAGAAAAATAAGGTATATAAATGATGGACTTTGACAAAATGTTTAATCATTTGATCATTCATCCTTGACTATGACACGCTTGAGTGACTATGACTGAAGCATATGCACTTAATCACCTAATTAGTGGGACAGTTAATTGGACACTGGATATGGAGTGATTTCAACTGTTGAATTGCAAGCTTGAATAAAAGCAATAAAGAAAATCACTGAAAAAAAAACAATATGCCACGAGAGCATTACCTCTGTGCAATTGGCATGTTGGAGGCTGACTAGGGCAGCGTACTGTGGCTCGCTGTCTTGGGTGCTCACAGACAGCAATTTCAAACCTGGCAAGACGGTATAACCTGACACACACTGTCAATGACAGGCCACAAACTGAGAGACCAAGAGTCACAATACCTGCCCAAGATTGACAAATTATTTTGCAGCATCTTCGTAATGTCAATTGTTAATCAGCACAATAAAAAGTCACTGCACCTGTTCTAAAACAGAGTTTGTCATTTTTCAATCACATCCAGTAAATTTATACAAATATAAGTGCTAAGTTTCTTTTGATGCTATATATATAACACAGCTTGGAAAAATGGCCACCTCTGATTGGTTAAACAGCATCACATGACCATGCGTAAAATATATATATATATATACACATACATATACATATATATATATATAGTCTATACCACAGCTTGCATACTAATTAGCCGGTTTACACTAAATAAATCACTATGCACCACTACATTCTAAATTCCATGACAAACTGACATTTTATTTGTTATTAGCCAAAAATGAGTGGCATTTCACCTATTTCCTTTAATATATTTGGGGGTGAAAATCCACATAACTGGTACAACACCAACTTTCTGAGTGAAGACAGCAGTCCATCTGAAAAAAAATAAGTGCACCAGCAAGAACAGACACACCAGTGCAAGAAGTTCAGTCTCCAGTTTTATACACATGTATTTTATGCTTTAACAGTAGAGGTTTTAACATCTTTTCTGACAGCAAGTTTAAAACCAGCAGTAATGTATTCCTGTCATTCAAGAAATCTCTTAGAAAATCAGGTAAAGACAAGGCCAGACACCACCCCCCGAATTACCGGCCTGGATTTGAAGTGTCTGTGGGAAACCGAGGCATTGTCCCCTGACACCATGGTGAGACTGGTGCGTAAACTCCAGTTCGATCATCAACTTAATCTGGCACGACTTGGACGCAAGAGTGTCTGACAACTAACAAAAACATATTTTGAGATCCAAAAGGATGAAAACGTACTAGAATATGTGTACCTTGCATATAACGAGTTCACAAACTCACTTCAAGATCCAGCTTCAGTCTCCATCAAAGCTGCTCTCCTTACTTCTTTACTGTCATCTGAAACTCTGCCCATCATTACACCTTGGACTCAGTCCTCTAGTTTCTAGTGAGATGGCACTTTCAGTGCAGAAATTCACAATAAACGAACATGTGGTATTTATTTTTAATAAGCAAACAATTAATTAAATTCTGTACTATATTACACTGCGGATGTATACACAATAAGTTTCTGGTTTGTCTTAATTTAAATATATTTTAATTATTTTTCTTCCCACAAATGACAGGTAGTCATGTTATAAGCAGTGTAAACCACTTCAAGCCGTGTGGTTCCGATGACATATACAGCTTCTGTATATATATATATATAGCTCTGGAAAAAATTAAGAGACTACTGCAAATTTTTCTTAAATCAGCATCTCTACATGTATGGCAGCCATTCCATTCCAGTGTCTGTTGAATTCCAACACAGGCACACCTCATTCTACTGAATGAGGTACTGATTAGGGGATCACCTGAACCAAATCTTATTTAACGAGGAAAAGTATAAAAACCACTCCTGTGGTCATCACTATCCTCTTGCAATAGGACCAGCTGGGTGGCAAAGCAGTGCTAGTAGTACCCCAAAAGTAATTGGAATAAAAAAATAACTATTGACCATGCCCAAAGAGTTGAAAACGAAAGTTTTGAGTGAGGAAAAGAAGGGTTCAATTCTGGCTTTACTGGCAGAAGGATACAGTGAACGGCAGTTCATAAGAACAAGGTCAAGCAGCACACAATGGGGACAACAAAGCTACAGACCGGCAAAGGGTGAAAACAACTTTCCACTCACCAGGATGACCGCCAACTCATTCGAATGTCACTCTGCAACCGAAGGATGACATCAAGTGACCTACAAAAAGAATGGCAAACGGCAGCTGGGGTGAAGTGCACGGCGAGGACGGTTCGAAACAGGCTCATAGGGGCAGGGCTGAAGTCGTGCAAAGCTAGAAAAAAGCCCTTCATCAGTGAGAAGCAAAGAAGAGCCAGGCTGAGGTTTGCAAAAGACCATAAGGATTGGACCGTAGAGGACTGGAGTAAGGTCATCTTCTCTGATGAGTCCAATTTTCAGCTTTGCCTAACACCTGGTCATCTAATGGTTAGACGGAGACCTGGAAAGGCCTACAAGCCACAGTGTCTCGCACCCACTGTGAAATGTGGTGGAGGATCAGTGATGATCTGGGGGTGCTTCAGCAAGGCTGGAATCGGGCAGATTTGTCTTTGTGAAGGACGCATGAATCAAGCCAAGTACAAGATTGTCCTGGAAGAAAACTTGCTTCCTTCTGCTCTGACAATGTTCCCCAACTCTGAGGATTGGTTTTTCCAGCAGGACAATGCTCCATGCCACACAGCCAGGTCAATGCTACTCTGAACATGTTCCCCAACAAATCTGAGATCGTTTTTTATCCAGCAGGACAATGCCGGCTCCATGTGCCAGGTGTGGATGGAGGACCACCAGATCAAGACCCCATGCCAGCCCAATCTCCAGACCTGAACCCCATTGAAAACCTCTGGAATGTGATCAAGAGGAAGATGGATGGTCACAAGCCATCAAACAAAGCCGAGCTGCTTGAATTTTTGCGCCAGGAGTGGCATAAAGTCACCCAACATCAATGTGAAAGACTGGTGGAGAGCATGCCAAGACGCATGAAAGCTGTGATTGAAAATCAGGGTTATTCCACCAAATATTGATTTCTGAACTCTTCCTAAGTTAAAACATTAGTATTGTGTTGTTTAAAAATGAATATGAACTTATTTTCTTTGCATTATTCGAGGTCTGACAATACTGCATCTTTTTTGTTATTTTGACCAGTTGTCATTTTCTGCAAATAAATGCTCTAAATGACAATATTTTTATTTGGAATTTGGGAAAAATGTTGTCAGTAGTTTATAGAATAAAACAAAAATGTTCATTTTACCCAAACACATACCTATAAATAGTAAAACCAGAGAAACCGATAATTTTGCAGTGGTCTCTTAATTTTTTCCAGATATATATATATATATATATGTGTGTGTGTGTGTGTGTGTGTGTGTGTGTCCGAGTCCGAGTCCTTGAAACAAACTCAAATTCAGCTTATACTTGCACTAAACTGCTCCATACCTTGCAATAATTAATAATAATTAATAACACCTAAACCACTGCTTTAATTATAACTACTTACTGTATCTTGATTTTACTCTTACAGGTATCCGTATTCACATGTTTTGTAATTGCTCTTATTTGAAATCATTCTTATCCATTTATCGTACTTACTGTGTGTTCTTACTGGACTTTACTCACACAGCAGATATGTTTACTTTAAGTTAACTGCTTGTGGCAGAGCAAAGCTCTGCCCTTTTTAAATTGGCAGGGATGGGGTTAATTTCCCCTACCTGCCTGGGTTTATTATGTTCAGGTGGCTGGGGTTGATTAGTTGATTAGATGATTAGTTTAATTAATGATCACTCAGCGCCCAGCCACCTGACATAAAAGCTGACAAAAATTTGTGTTTAAATATCTTTATTTTTTGCCCTTGTGCCCTTTTATTTTTGTGTTATTTATAATAAAATAGTTGTATTTTTTTTTTTTTTTGAACTGCAGTCTGTCTCTGGGCCTCTTCCCACTTGCCAGCCTGTCACACTGCTTTTAGTCAAACTTGTGCTTAAATGTAATTATTTACTGCATTCTTTATTTTGCTCGTATTTGATTTATCTGCAACTGACTTTATAACTGCTCTTAGATGTAATGTGATTCTCTAAAAGTATGTTAACTTTCATTCATTTCTGTTTTCAGTAAACTTAAAATTAAGGTGAACAACGTTCTGTTGTTTTCAGTTCAAACAAATTCATTATATTCTTATTCCAGAGATTCAGGTAGCTCAGCAAAATCAGATTTTTTCAAGAATGCAGTTTTAGAAATGTATCTCTACAGTGCTTAACTTAAAACACTGTTTAAAGTAATAGAGAAAGGCTTGTTTTAAAAACCAAAAAATGACTTGTTCACCATGCTGGCATTATTTACTCCTTATAAAACTTAATGCGAAAAAAACCTACAACTGGAAAGTATTAAATGTCACACAGTAAATGTTATTTAGACTTCATTCTCTGTTAGGCTTAAGTTTTGGCTATGTGATTGTTGATTTTTCCTTATGTAATATTGCTGCTGTCAGGATGCCCTTATGAATGAGGTACTTGCACCTTAGCTAACTATCCTGAATAAATAATTTAAACAAGTAAATTGGGGGAATGCAGGTAATATTACCGTATTTATCCAACTTCTGTGCTGGGAATAATAAATGAGAGAGAGAACTTGCAACCAGGCTCTAATAAACCACAGGTTACAGCTCTCAACTAGTAACATCACTGGGTTACTGAAAGCAAGAGGATATTATACTTGAAAGCTAAAGGAGCAATGACCTCTTAAAATAAACTTCCTTATTTGCATCAACATTATTATGGGCACCCCCAGTGTGCTGTGCTGAAGGTGTATTAGTTACAGATACGACACACATATATACAGTACTGTGCAAAAGTTTTAGGCAGGTGTGAAAAAAAATGCTGTAAAACAATAATGCTTTCAAAAATAGATGTTAATAGTTTATATTTATCAATTAACAAAATGCAAAGTGAATGAACAGAAGAAAAATCTACATCAAATCCAGATTTGGTGTGACCACCCTTTGCCTTCAAAACAGTATCAATTCTTCTAGGTACACTTGCACAAAGTCTGATTTTGTAGGCATATAGTCAGGTGTATGATTAAACAATTATACCAAACAGGTGCTAATCATCATCAATTCAATATGTAGGTTGAAACACAATCATTAACTGAAACAGAAACAGCTGTGTAGGAGGAATAAAACTGGGTGAGGAACACCCAAACTCAGCTAACAAGGTGAGGTTGCTGAAGACAGTTTACTGCCAAAAGTCATACACCATGGCAAGACTGAGCACAATGAGACACAAGGTAGTTATACTGCATCACCAAGGTCTCTCCCAGGCAGAAATTTCAAGGCAGACAGCTTCAAAAGAGCTGTCCAAGCTCTTTTGAAGAAGCACAAAGAAACGGGCAACGTTGAGGACCATAGACGCAGTGGTCGGCCAAGGAAACTTACTGCAGCAGATGAAAGACACGTCATGCTTACTTCCCTTCACAATCGGAAAATGTCCAGCAGTGCCATCCGCTCAGAATTGGCAGAAAACAGTGGGACCCTGGTACACCCACTTACTGTCCGGAGAAGTCTGGTCAGAAGTGGCCTTCATGGAAGACTTGCGGCCAAAAAGCCATACCTCTGACATGGAAACAAGGCCAAGTGACTCAACTATGCACGAAAACACAGGAACTGTGGTGCAGAAAAATGGCAGCAGGAGCTCTGGACTGATGAGTCAAAATTTGACAATATTTGGCTGTAGCAGAAGGCAGTTTGTTCGCCAAAGGGCTGGAGTGCGGTACACGAATGAGTGTCTGCATGCAACAGTGAAGCATGGTGGAGGTTCCTTTGCATTTTGTTAATTGATAAATATACTTACTAGGACAACTTCCTGCGGTATCGATCACTGCTGCAAGGTCATTGGAATGAACCCGGTAAGCAGAAAGTGATCAGCTCCCAGAAAGTCCCAGCAACAGTGACATTTTTGTGTTGCATTTAAAAAATGTGCAAAACAAAATAAAAATAAAACAAACCAGCAAACCCCCCCCCCCCCCCTGCTGTGCCCTCCATACAAATGTATGTCAAACATTGCTGAAGTTTGAAATTTGTTTATATAGATATTTCTCTGCACAAGTGATTGTGTGTTTAATGGTTTGGTCTACACAGCATGTGATAGTTAAACAATAAAAACAAGTCAAATAAATAAAGGAAGAATTATTTAATATTTTCTTTGCTTTAAAAGCCAAACATTATGTCAGATATGTTTCCAGTCCAGGTAGATCTGAGGTACCACCTCCTCGTTTCTGGAGAAAATAAAAAAAAGAAACGTGTGCTACTTGGGGGCACATAGCCTCGGCAGAGCCCAACACTGCAACGCATCAACGTCAACTTCACGACAGCTGATCTCATAAAACATCATATGGGCTTGTTACAGGTAAGAAATTGATTGATTTCTTTAGGTCAAGAGCATATAGGTATGTCAAAAAATGTGAAGTGTCTCCTAATTTATTTTTGGAATGCAATCTACTGTATATGAATAAGGACTCCTCCTACACTCCCCCCCCACCCCCCAACCCCACTCTGCGAATGACTGGAATGCACACAGGTGATCAACAGCAGTAGAAGCTGGGTTGTGGATACAAGAGTGTGGCAGCGGATTTATCGGCGGTAGATTCCAAACGCCATGAAGCTGAAGAAGACTGTGATGCCCACAAGCGAGGCAGTGGCGGGGGCCGTGAAGAACTGACGGTACTGGATCTGGAAGTACCAGAGCACAGACAGCATGAACACGAAGAGGGGCACCATGAGGCTGCCCACGTTGAGGGCGGCATGGACTTGGTCAGCCGCCCGCACCCCCGCTGGAGCCTGCGCCGTGGCATGCTGGGAGATGTGGCAGTGCAAGACACTGTTGTCTGCCAGGTTCAAGGAGGACAGCGTCTGGGCATCATCTCGTAAAAGTTGTCCCTGGTAAATCAACCGCACCTGGTGCTCCTGACCTTGGAAATAAGTCCTGAAGAACACACACAAAAAAAAAAAAGGAAAATGTCAGTCAATAATACCCGGTTTGACTTTTGAAAACAGATTTGTATCCAGTTATAAATCTATAGTATGGGTGGCAGGTTATTAAAGGGAAAATAAAGAATCGCAAGAATAGTATTTTTGGTTATTACTCTACCATGCATCAATGTACAGACCAAGAAACAACAATAAAGCCTACAGCAGCATCTACCAGACCTACTCTTCTGGGGTTCAGAGTGCTGTTTCCCAATATCAACTTGTATTCATCTTTTTGTCCTGCGGTTTATCACTTTGAGCTTTCTGGGAGAATACTTGATGTTTGCCCAAATTAGCAAGAACTGAATGCTGGGTTTAAAAAAAAAAAAAAGATATCTTATTTTTTTGTATGACAGTTGCATGTATTAAATACTTTTGAGAGCTCTGTTGGAGACAAATGCACATTTCTTATTTTGAAAGGGATTACAGTACCTGCTCATGACGAAATGCAAGATATGTAAATATAATATACATTTTAGACCTGCAATGTAATATGTAAACATACATTCTTTAGTCTAGCGCTAACACTGCAATTTTATAAAAAGGATTCATTCATCTGAATAAAGACGTTTGCCATACAAAACTCGCTTGAGTCATTAACTCAGATTTTTTAATGAACGCCGAAAGCAGCATCTGCCTAAAGTCTGATCCAGGAGGATATTCAGATGAAAACGTTTGTTGCTCGCCTTGTACAGGCTACAGTGTGTATGATTTGTTGCAGATGAGACACAGGTTTACCTCTCTTTTCAGTGAAAGCAAACACTTTCTCCCACTCTAGTTTAAAGCCTCATACTTTTGTTTATTATTCGTGGAGGGCTTGCTCAACGCTATTGTCTCCACGAAACGAACGAGCGCTTAATTAAAAATCATGAAATTTACTTTCAACTGCACATCCGACTTCGAAATACACATGTGCCAGCGCGCTGTGTCGAAGGTCAACAAGTGATGAAATATCCTTGCAGGGAACATGCAGGCTCAAAGAAACAGGAGCGAGAGAAGAAAGAATAACAAACACGAATAAACACAAATAATAGACATTGTATTTATTTTTACTTTCTTTTTGTTTTTGTTAATTATTCTTTCTTCAGTTCGTGGATCACCCAGCATTTCACCAGGAGCCACACTTGAACTGCAAAAGAGCCAAGGTTTGGCCACCTCTGGTATATAATATACACTGTAATTAAGACTTCTGATCAAACACAACCAAAACAAAAAAAAATGACACCAGTGATTATCCTGCAACACCAAGAGAATCTTGATTATTTTTAGTTCACTTCCCCCTTGTGATCCGTGGTGCAACTTAGTGTGTTTTGTTTCAATACATGTACTGTAAAACTGTCAATTTGATTCCCATCTGTGCTGTTACTTAACTTGAACATCAAAACAGTATTTTTGTGAAATACAATAAAACAGGTGAATTCACCTTTCGGATGGGATAAAAAATAAACATATACATACTTATATATATACACACACACACATACACTGAACAAAAATATAAAAACAACATGCAACAATTTCAAAGATTTAACTGAGTTACAGTTCACATAAGGAAATCAGTCAATTGAAATAAATTCATTAGGCCCTAATCTATGGATTTCACATGACTGCGAATACAGATATGCATCTGTTTGTCACAGATACCTTACAAAATAGGTAGGGGCGTGGCTCAGAAAACCAGTCAGTATCTGGTGTGACCACCATTTGCCTCATGCATTGCGACACATCTCCTTCGCATAGAATTCATCAGGCTGTTGATTGTGGCCTATGGAATGTTGTCCCACTCTTCTTCAATGGCTGTGCTAAGTTGCTGGATATTGGCGGGAACGTACACGTCAATCCAGAGCATCCCAAACATGCTCAATGGGTGACATGTCTGGTGAGTATGCAGGCCATGGAAGAACTGGGCCATTTTCAGCTTCCAGGAATTGTGTACAGATCCTTTCGATATGGGGCCGTGCATTATCATGCTGAAACATGAGGTGACAGCGGCGGATGAATGGCATGACAAAGGGCCTCACAGTCTCGTCACAGTATCTCTGTGCATTCAAATTGCCATCGATAAAATGCAATCATGTTCGTTGCCCGTAGCTTATGCCTGCCCATACCATAACCCCACCGCCACCATGGGACACTCTGTTCACAACGTTGACATCAGCAAGCCTCTCACCCACACAACGCCATACATGCTGTCTGCCATCTGCCTGGTACAGTTGAAACCGGGATTCATCCGTGAAGAGCACACTTCTCCAGCATGCCAGTGGGCATCGAAGGTGAGCATTTGTCCACTGAAGTCGGTTACGACGCTGAACTGCAGTCAGGTCAAGACCCTGCTGAGAACGATGAGCTGGTGAGCTTCCCTGAGACGGTTTCTGACAGTTTGTGCAGAAATTCTTCGGTTGTGCAAACCCACAGTTTCATCAGTTGTCCGAGTGGCTGGTCTCAGACGATCCCGCAGGTGAAGAAGCCGGATGTGGAGGTCCTGGGCTGGTGTGGTTACAATTGTTCTGCAGTTGTGATGCTGGTTGAACGTACTGCCAAATTCTCTAAAATGACATTGGAGGTGGCTTATGGTAGAGAAATGAACATAAAATTCTCTGGCAACAGCTCTGGTGGACATTCCTGCAGTCAGCATGCCAATTGCACACTCCCTCAAAACTTGTGACATCTGTGCATTGTGCTGTGTGACAAAACTGCACATTTTAAAAGTGTCCTTTTATTGTCCCAAGCACAAGGTGCACCTCTGTAATGATCATGCTGTTTAATCAGCTTCTTGATATGCTACACCTGTCAGGTGGATGGATTATCTTGGTAAAGGAGAAATGCTCATTAACAGGGATGTAAACATTGCGTTTATATTTTTGTTCAGTGATATATATCTATAGATAGATAGATAGATAGATATACATACACACACAGCAAAAATTTTTTTTTATTTATAAGTGGCAGAGCAGAGGATAATGTATATTTTTTTCTTACTGTATAGTGTAAACAAAGCTAGAGCCATTGTATAAAAAACCCTTGATAAAGATACCTGTGTAACTGACTTTCTATTTTTCCTGGGGGATAGTTATTTCCTGTGATTTGATAAGCACAACAAAGGTTTTGTTTGGCGATACCTTTCAAATCAGGATCAGCTGAATATGTATTAAAAAAAAAAAAAAAAAAAAAAAAAAAAAGTTAGTTTTCAAGACCATGAAGGTATTCTCATCAGGTGAGAAACAGAAACAGGCAAAAAAAAAGACTGGAGGTGGAGACTGTATAAGAGTTAAAGAAAAAGACTGAATCAAGTTAAGCTGCTATAAGCTTTGAATACAATAAAACAAAAACAAAAGTTACCTTTTGACGTAACCGATAGTGTCCTCTGGTTTTACTTGGGCCACTCTTTCAGTGTCGTTCAGAAATTTAAGCCGGAGCACCATGTTCCTATCAGGAGTGGGGTCAGCCTCGGAAGGCTGGCTGTTGGCACTTGAAGCGAGAGGCTGTGGGGTGTCAGAGGGGGGAGCACTGGTCTGGATGCTGGCTGCAGTAGAGGCCGCTGTCTCCCTGTGTCGTACCCCGTCATTTCCTGAGCTGACCTCCCCCTGGCTGCTCCTCTCCTCCTCCTGGTCACTGCTCTTCTCCTCCTCCCCAGCAGCCAGTGGCGTCTCGTTGAGGTCCGTGTCGAGCGCTGCCGTCTCTTCAAGCATGCTCTGAGGTCCAGCCCTGCGCTGGGAGGCAGCAGACTGCAAGAGCTGCTCGCTGCGGTCGGTGGTGTGAGTGGACACCCATGCAAGCACCAGCACCAGCAGCACCAGCAGCAGTGCAAAGAGGACGGTCACCTCGTCCCCCACTCCTTCAATGAGAGCCATGCTGGCTGTGTCCTGGAGGAAGGCACTGTTCAGCTAGGCACCTGGGAAAGGAAGAGAGCAAACACATGTGACACACACCCTCAAATAACTCCTCTTAACCTGATAAAGCAACATATAGTATTCAGCCTTTATAGCATTTAAAGGCATCCAATGGTAATTTTGTTTATCCCACATAGGAGGTAGAGAGTGGAGATGGACAACTACTGTATCTGCCACACTTTGGAGTTCATCTAGGAACAGTTTGTCCAGTTGTGACGATATCTGATAATCATACTTTAGCACAGTGGTCTTTAAAGTTGTATTACTAATGCACTGTAGTACTAAGGGAACTAAGGTAATTACAATCTGCTTCACTGTGCTCTCAATCTCTGCTTTTGTGCCATTTGATATTGTAATGTCAGTTCATTATACATTTATGAAAAATTTGTTTGTTAAATTTCAAGAGAAATAACCACCAAAAAGCCCTTTAACTGCCTGGACTGTGAAGAAATGTTTCCGATTGAAAAACACTTCAAATATTCCAAATGTATGTAGTAATCTTGATGTTTGCACTTTTTGATCATTCAACACTGAAGTACTGGCAAGGAATTCAGACCTGAAATTGTAATCAAACTTTTTTTTTTTTAGCTCTTCTACTGAGTGGTTTAATGTTCATAATTTAAAAACAACAAAATTATAAACATTAACTCTGTAGAAGAGCTCCAATAAAACAACACTTGATTTTGCAATTTGAGGCCTACATTGAATTTCTTGCTGTTACTTTAGTAAAGACAATGCAAACATTTATATTTAATCTATCATCAGTACGTGAACATGTTTTTTTTAACATCATACAGTAAATTTAACAGGGAGTTCTGAAGTACAGGCTATTGATTTACGTTCACTAAGAACACTATGATACTGCCAAGCCCTTCATTATTTAACTGACCTTATTGGAACACAATCCTACAACAGAATAGACTGGAAGTGACAAGGTTGCCTATACCTGCCCAAGAAAAGCACAGAACAGAAAAGGAGAGCAGAGGACAATGTTGGATATTAGGTGGAGATAGACCTACAGTAACAGTTTTTTGCAAAGAATTCCCTTTTTGAAAATAAAGTTAGAAAGAAGAGACAATCTATATTGTAATATAGAGCACCATAAGTAAAAGTGGCTATATTTGTAAACGTTTGTAACATAAGCTTTTATTAGTATTTATATTGCAAGCAATGTTATCTTTCTAACAATATTGTAACTTATTAGCACCTGCCTTCAACCAAGACAGAACACCTCTATATGGGTTTCCCAGGCACTATGAGATGTTTGTGAATGGTGACATGACATGATAAGGAGCTCCAGTATACACATTTAAGTCTAATGGCTTTTATAATACCTGACCAGGACAGGACAGATGTCATGCAATAATATGGAGTATACACTTATCTGAAGTTATACTGATCTTTCTGCATAACTATATTTATAACAAACGAACAGTAAATATTTATTATTGCCCGATACCGCTCTGCATGTTATCCCCACATTGAAATGTTCCGGTCAGAATATAATGGGAGTCAATGGGGGGGGGGGAGCTCCCGATAAGATCGCTTGAGATATCACACTCTGCTATATCAATCACCATTTCTAAGTTATTCAACTGACTTGCACCCCACTTAATATCATTTCAAACTGCGTGCAGGATCACGTTTGTCATGCAGTAACTGTCCTCACTTTCGTTTAGTTTCAAATTAGATTAAAAAAGGGTCAGAAAGGAAATTATTTTGACCAAACAGACTGAAATAATTGCTCTACCAGACCCATGAGAAAAGTTCGCTTTGGGAATCGACCAGTGTATATGCCTTGCAATAAAGTACCAATAATTATTATTCTTCCATTTTTTTTACTGATCTGAACGATAAAGCATTAAGCTACAGTATATTAAATATCTTGCTTGCCACAAAGTTTGAAATATTAGATTATTTGCATGTTTTTGATTAAGATCAGGTTTTGGAAAATTTTACATTGAACTTTCTGTGCATTGGTCCACAATTACTGTACCGTATTTGATTGGATTTGGTTTCATTTCATGTATGATCAATTATGATAATGTGTAGTATTTCATTTTATATGATGGCCTTCTGAAGTGACCTGATCTTCAGTGTGCGTTGCCTGCTGGAAACATTGTTTTTTCAGTAGTAATCTGTGACAAATCAGGTTTCTAGTCAGATGTCGCACTCAGTGTGAAAAAGATGCAGGACAGGCTAACTAAACTGCACATGGCATTAACCGCATAACGCAACACAGTCCGACATTTTTATAGCTGGTCATGGTTACCACTGTGGAACAGCAGGTGTGAAGCATGTGTGAGGATGGAATGGGTTAACTAGGCATGTTGTTGATGCTGAATACACCTGACTTGACGAAGTTTTGAGATCAACCAGCAACATGTACCAGGAAGCGGACTAGCACTGACAGGCTGATTGGCTTCCTCTCGTTCGTACATTTTCTTATGAACCCCACTGAACAGAACTGAAGTATATACAGACCATAGAACACGGGGTACAAGTCAGTTACTGTAAGGTAAGTTACTAACATTACGGAAATAACAAAAAAATATAAATATCGAACTGTTCCCTGTTCGCCAACATGCTTTTTTAATGAGAGAAACGGCGCACTGACTACAGTATACAATACCTGAGCCACAATGCACCTCTTAAGTTCAGTTACATTAACATACTGTAGTGAATTACTCATTTGGATCATTAAAAATACCACAGAAAAAGTGTATTTGAAATGTACAGTAGATATTGTAGATCAGTGGTTTTCAACCTTTTCATCTCAACTACCAGTGTTTCCAGCAGGAACCACCAGGTGTACCAGTAACCATGTGCAATCTTAAACGGCTGTTGTAAAACAGACATCTACCCCATTCGGATTTTTAAATGATGAACGGAGATCAAGAGCAGCAGCACCGAATTCCTGAAGGAGCTGGAGTCCCCTGTATTTTCTCAGGCTGCTGTTGCAAAGAAAGTTAGCGTGTCAGTATTGCAGGTGTCTCGCATTGTGATAAGATGTGATTTCATTCATTTCATGTAGAAATAAATAACAGCGATTCATTTTGTTTAATATAAAGCCATAAAGATAAATAAGTAAATGCATTAATAAGTTATATTACTTGTATATTAAGTTACTTGTAGCTGGACTGGGGTATTTACACCTGAACCTGTGTAGCTTAGAACTTGTTTTATTCTTAATGTTTTTGGCTGCAAAGACAACAGGGCTAGCCAGAGATTGGATAATGTTTGTTGGGTTGGATTTTCTTGTATACAGTTTCCTAGTAACTGAAACCATTGTATTCTGGGAGATGTAGTTGTTAGTAGAAGTTTTTAGGGAGGCAGACAAGCTGTGCAGCAAAATTGCAATGCATATTTTAACGCATTAAATTTAATCCGTATTTTGTATTTTCTTAATGCATAAAATGTTCAGTGTGTACAGTATTAAGGAAATAGTGTCTAACACAAAGCAGTGAGGGTATGGAAAGGGTTACTCTACTGTTACTAGCTGTGTTTTTGATGCTGAATCATTTGGTTCCTTTAAGTCCCAGCTTCACAAAGTTTTGAGATCAACATCCTACTAGGAATCAGGCAAGCATTGTTGGGTCGCATGGCTGCCTCTCATTCGTACAACCAGTCGGGATACTCAGTCAGGGCCAGGTCATAGACTACTACTGAAACCATACATTGTATTTAGCCAAGGCAACTACTGGCTGTGCATTTCAGCAGAACTGCATTAAACATTACTATAGACCACACCAAAAAAATAACAGTAAGTGAATGCAAAAATGAGAGACACCAGGCCATATTCACTAAGCATTTATTACTGTGCTAAATTTGCAAAAAATGTTTAAAAGATAAAAAAAAAACATGCTTTGTGACTATGGCCCACAATGTTTTGCAGTGTTTTCGAAAACACACAGGAAAAGGAAAAAACAATGACAAGTGTAACTGGGGATTTCAAACAGAAAATACTACCACAAGCTGGCAGGAAGGAAGCTGATGCTACTGCTGTTGCTCAGGAGGACGCTTTAAAACATTGGGAACACCTACCATTACCACAGAGCACACACAATCTGTTGCATTTGAGAATACAGAAACAAAACCTAATTTTAATCAAACACAGCGCGACTGAAGAACATCTACTAAAATCAGTCTTTCAGGGGTTTCTTCTACCAGTACAAATTCTACTGCCAGTAAGAAAACCCTTAAGAAGCTGCCAGTAGATTAATATACATGCTGAAGAAGAAAATATATTTAATTTCCCTTAAGTGTAGAATAAGGTATTGTAAATGGGTAGAGTTTGTTTTGTGTGCACAACTGGCAACAATGAAATCAACTGCCTAACTGTAAGTGCAAATCATATTGGTGGTAACATGTACCCATTAAACATGAAAGCAAAATTGCATTTTTTTCAGCTTTAGCGCCTGTTAGAAGAAATACACAGATAAACAATAAACTGTTGCTTCGTAGGCATTGTACCGAGAAGCTTCACATTGCACTATGTATTCCAAAGAGAAATCGCCCTATCATCAACGGAGGGAAAAAAAAAAAAAAAAAAAAACATTTTCTAGCAGACATACTAGGAACATTTCATTAAAACCTGGCCACAGAAATCTAATCCTACACCACTTACAACTGAAATGCTGATAGTGTATTTTTATTTACTTACTTGTTTAACATTAGATATAATTATATTTTATTATGTATTTTTTTGACCAAGGTACGGTCGATTTCTCAATGAATTCCCCAGTCGTGTGTTTAGGTTTGTTTACTTGCGTTTCAACATGTACACTTTATTTATATAAGCTCAAATGCGGCTAAAGATGTTACGCCTGCACAAGCCAGTAGTTTGGCGTGTGAGTGCTGAGAAAGGCCAATAGCACGAGATGTTGAAAACACCTGATCTGAACACACAAGAAAAACAGATCAAAGAATAATCAGAATTAAACGCACTGGCAAATCATCAAGACACGTACAATCACGTATTCCTTAGCAACCCATGACACAACAAACCAATAAAACCATTAAAGAGAAATTAAAATATATTTAATTAAAAAGCCAACTTCACATATTATCACATTAATGTTTTAAAAAAAAAAAAATAGGTGCACCCCCTTCAATGTTCGGTAAGTGATGTAGAAATTAGTATTTGTCACGCTTTTGCTCCAATCGTTTTCTATTTTCTGTTGCAACACCCTACCGTTTAGAATCTCAAAATATTATAAGAAATATAATGGATCGTTAATATAAACTTACTGGCAATATTCTGGACTGCATGGCAAACAACTCTCCGTTCCACTTTCGCACTTCCTGAGTGCAGGATGTGACGTACTTCATTCTTATGCCCTTTGCATTCTGGGAAGTGTACTGTACTGTAGCAGAGGGTGGCAGCTTGAAATGGCTAAATGAATTTACTGGTAATAAGTAAACTTCTGTAAAGAACTGTAAATCAGTAAGGTGACCAGACGTCCTGTTTTTTTTTTTTCGAGCATCGCCGCGCCGATAAGAGTGTTGTATTGTCATGCAAGCTGCTGTGTTACTGCCAGTTCTGCCAGGCAGTAGCCACTGCGTTACTGGGATAAAAAATGCTTAAAATATGTGGGGTTTTTTTGGTGGTCTCAATACGCTATTCTGATTGGACAATGCACACAGCTTTACACTTTACAGTCCAAACGGACGCGCAACGTCTGAGTGAGAGACGTGAAGTATGGCCTGATAGCGGTAGGGGAAAGGAAAACATAATTTAAAAATTAGCTATTTGTTTTGGTCGTCCTAATTTCTCCAACAGCAGAAAACTGTTGATGAACTGTCTGAAGACAACAAGCTGGCAGCTACCACCAGCAGTCCTGTGCCAGCCAAACGGTAATTAAATTAGTCAGGATTTGTGAGATTAAATAAAATGGTTTGCTTTGCACACAAAACGTTAGTTAACAACAATGAACAACCATTTATCACAATGTAATATATATTTGTTTATGCATTGTCTAACACCTGTTACCTGGTGTAACTGAATTTGTTAAATTCAACTGCTTTGGCTGAGCGGTTGTAGAATGGGTCAGGTTAAACATTTGTGCTAGTCAATAGAGTACAAACATCTAAACCATAATTAGTATAATTTAGTAATATATATAAGAGTTCGACTTATAAACATGGATCATTTATTTTTATTTAAATATCTGATTTTGGCCAGAGGGTTTTGAAAGGGCAAGGAAATTCAGTCCAGGTTTCCTGTAACCTTACATGGTGAATTAATACTAGTATTTAATCAAATTGTTAAATATAAAACAAATCCTGAAGCTTAGTTGCTTTATTTTTTTTATTTATTTTTTTAAATAAAGTATTTTATTTTAATCAGAATGGCTGCATTTTTCGAACAGACTGCATGACAAAACAGCTCTCCAAACCCTATGGACATGTTTGAACAAAGATATATATACACAGGCAATTATTCAAGCATCAGGCTAAAATTACAATCTTCAGAATTTCATCTTGTTTCATTAAAAAAAGGGACATTATTCAACATTGATACTTTGGTGGGGGCTAGTGGATTGATTTCCATTACAAAATGTAAACACAGACAAGTCCCAAAGAATCAGAACACACGTTTATATTGCATACTTTGAAAATACGTATGCAGTCTTTAACCTCTTGTGACAGGTACCAGACCAGGAAGCTAACACAGATGTAGACAGGTACTTGCAGGTTGAAAAGCGCAAGTGCGCGTATTTATTGAAATAACAAAAATCAAAAAGGATGTACAAGAACCACAGCTCACAGAGCCAAAAATAAAAAGGTTAAACAAAAACAAAACACAATTCCCCCCCCCCCATGAACAGGTACTGTGTTTGTCCTCCCAGCACAAGTGGCAATTGTATTCTTTCTTACTTGTAAAGCTTTCTCTCCCAGCTCTCTCTTGGTCTTTCTCCTTCCAAACACATGATGACCCTAAACAAAGCTTCCCCTTATATACCATGTTGCGGGAGCCTAATTCATCATCAATTATTCAATAAAGGCTCCAGCCCTGCTCACATGTTTTTGGCAGGGATAGGAATTAATCCCGTCCCTGCCAACCAGCACCATCACACAAACCCAACATACACATTTAAATACAACAAATCATATTACAGTCAGCACTCACATAGCCGACCCTATAACACTTTGACTTCAGTGATGGTTAAACGAATGTGATGCATATGCGATTATTTCATCTGATTTGATATGTATGTAGGTTAGCGCGTTATAACCTGCCCCGCTTCACCCAAACAACCCCCTCTCCTGCGCGCGCGCGCACACACACACACACACACACACACACACACACACACACACACACACACACACCGTTTTGTACAAAGAAAAAATAGAACATGCATTTGAGGAACTATACAGGGAGACGTTGATTCTTTCATTTGCGCACAAGTTGGGGGAATAACAACAGTAAAAGACAAAAACTTGTTTGTTTTTTCAGGGAACACAAAAAAGATAAAATGTCAAAAATACACAGCTGAAAGGACTGTTTTAAAATAAATAAGCTTCCGTTTAGATGTACTATAGTTGGTTTTGTTGGTAAAGAAGTAGTATTTTTTTTCAGAACGATATGATTCTGAAAATATCACTTGCCAAAAGAGACTACTGGATCTGTGGACTGTAATACAGTGCATACTTTTAAATCCGGTATGTACTGTAACAGTATGTCAAATTTCCCATTAACGACCCAACAGCAAAATTAAATCAAAATGTTACCCATGCACAGAACTGCTTAAGACGTAAACGCAATGCAATTTAGCAAAAGATTTTTTAAAAATTGCAGAATATAGTGCTCGATAAGGACAGACTGATCTGCCATCCCAGAAAAAAAATAAATAAAATGCGGGCTGTGACGGTTAAACAAGTCAGTTGTAACACTGAAGAGATGGGCTTTTTATCAAAAAACTGGTGACGGAGTCGGAAGTCGAGTGTGACGAGTACATGGATTCATTTGTTACGTATTGTGAGAAAGTGTAATCCAGGAGGGGGAGAGAGAACACAGGATTACAGCTCCCAGAAGGGCACGGGCTGAAAAGCCCTAATTTGATCATTGTTTTTGATTATTGTTCAATTGTTTTATTACCTGCACCTGGCTAATATTGTAAATCAGAGGCAGGTGCAGGGTATTTAAAGAAAGCAACCAGTTAGTTCAGGACTGCTGTTTATGAAGAAACCCATTTAATAGTGTGCTTAAGCATATTGAAAGACAAAGGTACTGTTAAAGCCTTTTTGTGTTTGTGTGTGAACCTTTGTGTTTAGTTTTTTAAGTGGTAAACAGCTTATCTATCCAGTCATTAGTTAATAAGAGCTAGGTGTTTATTTTCATTTTGTTTTATTTTTGTAATAGTGTGCGTTGGATCATGTATGTGGAAGAAAACGAGGCAGTCTTCCCAGCGACAGCGAGTGGAAGCGACAGCGAGTGGGAGAAGTACAGGCGTGGAAAAGTACAGAGCAGTTTCGAAGCAGAAAGGAGAAATTGCATCTTGAATTGCTTTAATCAGAAAACAGAGGACATTGGGGAAACACAGCAGCAGCTCAAAGTCAAACAGCCGCGTGTGTTTTTCTGATAACAAACAAGCTGAAACTCGGAGCAGCTGATTCAAATTCAGCGCCGTTTTGAGACACGGGCGAGGGGAGGAGCCAACAGCACAGCAGAACAACGCAGTTAAACGAGGCAGTCTTCCCAGCGACAGCGAGTGGGAGAAGTACAGGCGTGGAAAAGTACAGAGCAGTTTCGAAGCAGTTGGAAAGCAGGTTGACGGCTGCAGAAGAAACTATACTTCAAAAAAAAAAACCTCAACATGGTCGTCAAGCCAGTAATCTGTGACACCTGCTTGATGTCGGAAATCCGAGAAAACCCAGCGGAGCTAAACCAAGTGTGCGTAAAGTGCCGCGCGATCCAGGATTTGCATAAACTAGTAAGTATGCTAGAAATGGAGCTGGAAGAAGTGAGACAGCAACAGGATCTTGAGGAACTGGCACACCCACAATTCATGGAAGTCTGCATCACCCCTAACAGACTGAAAGCCACCAGGGAGATAGAAGGTCAGAACAGCTGGGTTCAGGTAGGCAGAAGCAGGGAAAAAAAGAAACTTCGTCAAACACAACCACCAGAAATCAAAACAACCAACAGATTTGAGTCACTTCAGAATTTTGATGAGCAGAACCAACAACAAGAGAATGAAAGGAACAACATCCAGGACCCTATTGACAGTGGTGACCAGACAGCAAAAAGAAGGGAGGTCATGATTGTTGGGGACTCCATATTGAGAAACACAGCAAGTTCAATTCGCAGTTTGGACCCCCTTACTACAACAGTGTGCTGCCTTCCGGGAGCCTCGGTCAAGCACATCACTGAGAACGTGGACAGGCTCCTAGAACGAACAGGAGACGACCCGGTAGTAGTCGTCCACATCGGTACAAACAACATTGGAAGAGACAGACCAAAATCCCTGCAAAACAAATTCAGAGAGCTAGGAAGGAAATTAAAAGAGAAAACCAAAACTGTGGTATTTTCTGGTATACTACCGGCACCTTGCAAAGGACCATATGGACAGCTGGAAATAATTAATCAAAACGAATGGCTGAAGACGTGGTGCACACGGGAAGGCTTCACCTATCTTGATCATTGGACCACATTCTACAACGAGGACTATCTGTATAGACGGGATGGACTGCATTTAAATAACAAGGGAACTAGTCTACTCGGAGAAAAGATCCTCGAGCAGGTTCAGAAGCATTTAAACTAGAAAGGAAGGGGGGAGAAATCAACAAAAAAACAGAAGGGAGACCGCATCAAAACAAGAACAACAACTCAGGTAAGACGACCATTAAATGTATTTATCTAAATGCTAGAAGTATCAGAAACAAAATTCTAGATCTTGAAGCTACTGCACTAACAGGTAACTATGATGTGATAGGTGTTACAGAAACGTGGTTATCTGAGAGTGATGGGGACGAATATAATATTTGTGGGTATACACTGTATAGGAAAGACAGGCAGGACAGAAGAGGAGGAGGGGTAGCGCTATACATAAGAAACAGTCTTGAAGCCCAGGTGTTAAACCTGGACAAAGAAAATAAAACCGAATCAATATGGGTCAGAATAACAGACAAAAATTCAAAAGGCATAATAATAGGAGCATGCTATAGACCGCCAGATTCAGACGGTGAGCACAATAATCTGTTATACAATGACATTAGAAATGTGTGTAGCAAAGGAGAAGCCATACTAATGGGGGATTTCAACTTCCCCCAAATAAAATGGGAAAA
The DNA here is from genome assembly GCF_017654505.1 of Polyodon spathula. Classification (NCBI taxonomy): domain Eukaryota; kingdom Metazoa; phylum Chordata; class Actinopteri; order Acipenseriformes; family Polyodontidae; genus Polyodon; species Polyodon spathula. Next base: position 23,204,318 of record NC_054537.1, on the reverse strand, counting down.
CCCGGTGGGTAGCGCGAAGGATGAAATAGAAATGGTGGAAATGACAAATGACTGCTTCCTAACACAATTTGTGAAGGCACCCACTAGAGGGGAGGCATGCCTTGATTTAGTCTTTTCAAATAACGAAGATAGAATAACTAAAACAGAGGTCAGAGAACCACTGGCAAACTCAGACCACAACATGGTCTCATTTGAAGTGTTTTTTAAATCCCCAAAAGTAAAGACTAAAGCTAAGGTTTACAATTTTAGAAAAGCAAACTATGAAGGTATGAAACAGAGACTAACAGAAGTAGATTGGAGTAAAATAGAGAAAACACCCACAGAAGAAGGATGGTTGTTCTTCAAAAATGTAGTACTAGAGGCGCAAAACAATTATATCCCTAAAGTAGACAAATCTAAATGTAAAACTAAATTGCCAAAATGGTTTAATAGATCAATTAAAAAAAATATTCAGCGAAAAAAGGCACTTTACAGAGCATTAAAAAAGGACCAAAAAGAAAGTACGCAGAAAGAGTACACAGAACTGCAAACGCAAGTCAAAAAGGAAGTTAGAAAGGCCAAGAGAGAAATAGAAATGAACATTGCTAAGGGAGCTAAAACCAATTCCAAAATGTTTTTCCAATATTACAACAGCAAGAGAACATTCAAAGAGGAGATTAAATGTTTAAGAGATACAAATGGCAAAATCGTAGAGGAAGAAAAAAAAATAGCAAATATGTTAAATGATTACTTTTCACAAGTTTTTACAAAGGAAGATACTGACAACATGCCCCACATGTCATCCAGTTCCTATCCAGTTTTAAATAACTTTAGCATAACTGAGGCAGAAGTGTTAAAGGGACTAGGAGCTCTTAAAATAAACAAATCCCCTGGGCCGGATGAGATCCTCCCAGTAGTACTCAAAGAAATGAAAGAAGTAATTTACAAACCGCTAACCAAGATCATGCAGCAGTCTCTTGACACAGGGGTGGTACCGACAGACTGGAAAATTGCAAACGTAATACCGATCCACAAAAAGGGAAACAAAACTGAACCAGGTAACTACAGACCAATAAGCCTGACTTCTATTATATGTAAACTTATGGAAACTATAATAAGATCCAAAATGGAAAGTTACCTATATGGTAACAGGGTACTGGGAGACAGTCAACATGGTTTTAGGAAAGGGAGATCGTGCCTAACTAACTTGCTTGATTTTTTTGAGGATGCAACATCGATAATGGATAATTGCAAAGCATATGACATGGTTTATTTAGATTTCCAGAAAGCTTTTGACAAAGTCCCGCACAAAAGATTAATTCTCAAACTGAACGCAGTTGGGATTCAAGGAAACACATGTACATGGATTAGGGAGTGGTTAACATGTAGAAAACAGAAAGTACTGATTAGAGGAAAAACCTCAGAATGGAGTGTGGTAACCATCGGTGTACCACAGGGATCAGTATTAGGTCCTCTGCTATTCCTAATCTACATTAATGATTTAGATTCTGGTATAGTAAGCAAACTTGTTAAATTTGCAGACGACACAAAAGTAGGAGGAGTGGCAAACACTGTTGCAGCAGCAAAGGTCATTCAAAATGATCTAGACAAGATTCAGAACTGGGCAGACACATGGCAAATGACATTTAATAGAGAAAAGTGTAAGGTACTGCACGCAGGAAATAAAAATGTACATTATAAATATCATATGGGAGATATTGAAATTGGAGAAGGAATCTATGAAAAAGACCTAGGAGTTTTTGTTGACTCAGAAATGTCTTCATCTAGACAATGTGGGGAAGCTATAAAAAAGGCTAACAAGATGCTCGGATACATTGTGAAAAGTGTTGAATTTAAATCAAGGGAAGTAATGTTAAAACTGTACAATGCACTGGTAAGACCTCATCTTGAATATTGTGTTCAGTTCTGGTCACCTCGCTATAAAAAAGATATTGCTGCTCTAGAAAGAGTGCAAAGAAGAGCGACCAGAATTATTCCGGGCTTAAAAGGCATGTCATATGCAGACAGGCTAAAAGAATTGAATCTGTTCAGTCTTGAACAAAGAAGACTACGTGGCGACCTAATTCAAGCATTCAAAATTCTAAAAGGTATTGACAGTGTCGACCCAAGGGACTTTTTCATCCTGAAAAAAGAAACAAGGACCAGGGGTCACAAATGGAGTTTAGAAAAAGGGGCATTCAGAACAGAAAATAGGAGACACTTTTTTACACAGAGAATTGTGAGGGTCTGGAATCAACTCCCCAGTAATGTTGTTGAAGCTGACACCCTGGGATCCTTCAAGAAGCTGCTTGATGAGATTTTGGGATCAATAAGCTACTAACAACCAAACGAGCAAGATGGGCCGAATGGCCTCCTCTCGTTTGTAAACTTTCATATGTTCTTATGTTCTAAGGGAAAAGAGCCCACGTGAGCCTGTTTGGCAAGCAATTCCTTTACATTTGGTGTCAGAAATACCATTTTGCTCAACACACGGCAAAATGGATTTAAGAGTTGATTGACAGGAGCAACCAGAATACTGCTGCTCACTGTGCCCCACTCCATCTCTCTGTCAATTTATAATTTTACTCTGATCACATGCAGCCTACTGGAAAATAAAGCCAAACATAAAATAATTTTTGAAAGCACACACAAACACATCCGAATAAAAACAAAATCAGCTCAATATATGTAATACAGGTCAGGTTTGCTAACAAACAGCCAATAAGTGTCGAGGAGCTTTAAAGCCAACTTTTACAGATTTAAAAAAAAAAAAAAAAAAAAAAAACATATAATACAGTCTAACCTCATTATAACGAACCCCCCTGGGACCTGGAGAAATGTTTGTTATATCAGGTTGTTCACTATAATAGGGTTTGGCAATTTGTTGTATCAAAATTGAATTGAACAGCTTTATACAGTGTACAGTAGTTGTTTCAAGACACCTTCACATTGATTAACATTTAAACTGTATATTTAAAAGAAAACAGTAAATAAATGAAAACAATAAAAAAAGTACACTTACATGCTGAATACAGTAATTACATGCCCTTTCTCCTGGAAAACATTTCCAGCGTAGCGTGCTTCATATTTTTCATGCTTTTCTCAATGCACGCTGTTTCAATCTTGTTACCTCCTCATGCCTGTTGCCATGGTTGCAGTTAATGTGAAGATGGAAACGGTTGCATACATCACACATGATTCACACTGCAATAGGTTATCTATGAATCAGCCTTATCTTCGAATTAGCCTACCAGGTCTTTGTTTTCACTGAGAGAATAACACATTCACACTTGAGAAAGTTCAGTATCAGTCACTACCGAGATTGTTTTATTCCGGTAGATTTTGTAAAAGTGATCGTTCTAATAGGGCTAATTTCAATTGAAAAAACGGTTCTGTCTGCTTGGATTGTTAAAGCGGGTTCGTTATAGTGAAGTTAGACTATGTAAATAACTCTATGTTGATTTAAAATGTTTAATAAGCAAGGATTTCACTTTGACTCTAGTAAAGTCCATTTAATTTGCCGCCGCTCCCAGTGCAACGGTTATTTGGGCGTCACCTGAAACCTCAAACTCCTTTTGCTGCACAAGTGGTGTCAGGGTGTAGGATCTTAATATACATGAGTGTAACCATTAACCTGTCCCGCTGCAACACTGCCTGCCATGGATGTAAGAGTTTTTCATGTGAACGGGTTAATAGTTACACTTTGGTGTACCAGATGTACTTATATAGTAGACATGATTCTTATTGTTAAAAAGCCTCCAGGATTTGATGAGCAACATAAAAATATTTAAAGTGAATCTAAACAACAAGAGCTTACAGCTGGTACAGGAGAACTGTGACATAAGCATGTTCAGTTACAACAATGTCCCATAGGGAATGCTGTCCTGCAATAGGTTTTACCATTCTTCTGCCACTTCTGATTCAATTACAGAATACATTGCTGTAAGTTAATATGTTGTGTGTAGGGTGTCTCTTATCAACCAGATCCATGATAGTGATTGGTTTCTCATATGTGATTTATATTTCATCTTTTTTTCCCCTGTTCCATTATGATAATTGAATCAGGAGCAGAATATTAATAGGAGTTTTTAATTTGTATTCAGAGTGCAGTTGTATTATCTAAGCAGAAAAGCTGTCCTTCATATATTATGTAAAACTTGATGAATATGCCCGGCAAACTGCCTCTTTTGATCATTAAAAACATGATGTGTGTTGTGCAATGAATTTTAATTACCAGTAAGTAGATTTACCTGGCATGAATTCATAGTGGACATTTATCACCAATAATGTAACACAGATGTTCAAGTGTATTAATCCCAATGAGGCATGAATAGAAGGATTCAAACATAAATTTGCTTTTAGTTACTGTATACAATTCACTGCTGTAGTAGAGCAAGGTAATGCAAGTGTAACAGACTATAAAACCTGATAGAACCACAGTAATAAAGTGATTTTAAATCACATAGAAATAAGCTTATCTTTCTCCATTTCAAAAATCTACTCATCAAAAATGATAATTCTCTCCTACATTTCCATAACTTAGTTCAGTTGCTTTTGGCTTTAACAGTTGTGGTTTTGTACAGTGTTACTTTCAAACAAATACTGCACAAGAGAAAAGAAGTCCCTGCGTTAATGAAATGCAGCCTCAGATTTGTTCAAGGTAATGATATGATTTAATATAGTCTGCAATATTAGGAACATGAGAACTATTTGGGCCATCAATGCTTGTCCGGTTCCTAGCAGACGACTAAACATCCCTAAACACTCCATTGCAAGCAGCTGTGGGACGGCCCTCTATTGGAGAAACAATGGCGATGGGTTGTTTGCAGGGAGGAGTGTATGGGTACAAAGGGGAAGCAGCTACGTCAGTACGTTGCCTTGCGCTGAGAACATAACCATCGGCATGAGGATTGCATTTGTTTTTGTTACGTGTTGTTTTGTTCTTTGCAGAGGAGTACGGAGCCAGCCTGCATCGCCAGAGCACTACCCTCACCACACGAAACCAGCACCACCCTGCGGATTAAGAGCACAGTTTCCTGCATGGGATTATTGTGGATAATCAATGGGATTATGTGTTGTCTTTTTGTTTTGGTCTGCAAACCAGCTGTCTTCCCCCACGATACCATTGCTGGTAGAGGGAAATGGGAAATGTAACTGTTTGGACGTTGTTTTATTCACCACACCACTCGCACTGACCTCAGATGTATGGGACCTTACTGTGCAGTTTCCTATTTTCCCGGATCACTTGAAATAACTTTCAGTACTTTTTTGGAATTATGTACAGCTTTGGGAAACTCCGATCTATCCCAAAGCTTGGTGGCATTGTTTACATCTTTGGCTGCAGTCCCGACATTAGCGTCTTCATTCCTTCTACTCAGGCAGCAACATGGTACTCCCTGATAAAAATTAGTGGATTCACCTATTCATTATTCTCACTCGAGAGTTCCCCATAGTTAACTTTTATAGACAGCATCTGCTGCGGTTGTTAGGCTACAGTCTACCTGGTATCATTTGTAGCAGTGTTATCTGGAATGATTGAACTCAATGTCCTGTCGGTCACCTGAGGGTAGAACCATAATGTCTGGTTGTCATCTCATGTCCTGTTCCTAACCAGAAGGCTGATCGATTGTTGTGAAGTAAAAAGTTCAGCATTGTATAAAATGTTTAAAAGTATTAAGAATTAAGGACTTCTTTTGCTTTACACTACACACAGATTGAGTTACAATCGATCAGAAACTATGGAGATGGTCTGTACTAAGGAATCTGCATTCTAAAACAACACAAAAAGGTGAGGAGTTCACCTACACAGGAGGCAGTAAACACCACTCAGGTGCACTATTTATTTTTCACCAGCAGGTGGCACTGTGGGTCCGCCGTTCCCCTGTACCAGCAATGGTAACAGACAGTGACTACATAGGCACTCGCAGGTGCCTAAACAAATAATGAAAAACAGAAGGTACAAAGAAAAAGAGAAAATAAGACACGTTTAATAAAACTACAAAATAAAGTTACTGCACTTTGCAGCATTTCCCCAACAGTCTCTGCCTGCACAGCCTGGGTCTCCATCCTACACTCCACTGTCCCCTCAGCCTGCTTTTACACACTTTTGGGGACTGCCCAAGGTTTCCCCGCTACTAATATTTTTATATTCTTTTCTTTGGTTTTTCTTTTGTTTTCTTGCTTCGGCCATTCTTGGTCTTGGAGCAGAATTTCCACTATCTTGTTGTTGTCCCGTAGTGGCAGATCTGAGGGAACAACAGAGCGTTATTTTATAGGCCCAACAATCCCCCAAGGCCCGCCTCCCAACCACTCGGAGAGAGGGAGAGACCACAAACCTCCCAACCTCTCTGTGTCACTGCCACGACTGACAGACGGATCTTACGAGGCTACTGCCCTCTTCCTGCAGAATCCTGCATGCACCAGACAGTCAGCAAAAACCTCTCTTTGTTACACAGCCTTTGTACCTGTTTTACCCACGCTACCTTTTTCAGCCTCCATAAGAAGAACCTAAGGTGCACTTGTAAACTCAGTATGGTACGCCATTGGGCCCAGGTGATGATGAAACCCTTTCGTAGGTGGCATATCTGAGGCAATTGATATAGGCTCCTCTCTTCTTGGATCAGTGTGTCTCTTCAAGACATCTCTCCAACTCTGGCTTAGTTGCTAACTGAATGCAACTATGCTGATATACATATATTAACAGGTTCACCTGAATTTTTCTGTAAGTGCTATTTTATAAACTAAACAGTATGCTAGGGTGTGGTGTGGTGTGGGGTGGTACACTCGCTGTTCTGCAGGTGAAGAAGGTTCATATAATCCCAAGGTAGGAGACATACTTCTCGCCTGTCTCACAGCTGGGGTTGCATGCTGTCTGATCTATTGAAGGAAACCATCACTACTCAACTGATTATTATGCACAACACTAATAAATTCTCCAGGCATGAACTGACTGCAGCGTTTGCTTCACTTGGAACAGCAGGCAGCAGCAATCAGCAGTGCAAAAAGATTATCTGGCCAGCAACAGATGTTAGGAAGCCAAATGCAGAGCAGCTTGCCTCAACTCTAGATACATAAGGATCAGGCACATTGCCGGAGATAAGTTAGCAGAAGATTGTAATGATTTCCATTACATGAGAGTAGATGTTGAACTTCATGCTGATTTGAACTCGGCTCTTGCCAAAATAAGCACCAACTAAGACATAGCTTTGTGATCGATCTGCATCTCCATCCATTTGTGTTGTTTTCCATTTGATGATGTAGATATCCTTCTGTCTGGTGTTGATTGCTGAAGTGTAATGCTGGCTCCAGGGATCAGCTCATTTTGCTACCCCATCGCATCAGCACAATAATGGCTGCGTTGCTGGCTCCGGGGATCAACCCAGTGCAGTCTCCCCAGCGCATTAGCATGACAACTGTCTGGATTGAGCTAAGTAGGGTACATCTCTGGGGTCTTCAAGTGGGCACCTTCAATCCTCTGTGTTCCGTTGACTAGCCCACAACACCTCAAGAGGGCTCAACAGTGATTCTGGCGTCCCAGCATCACCCCCCTCCATCCCCCACTCAGCTCAGCCCAGCTTACTTACTTGTACATTAGTGTTGCTTTCTTTCTATTGTGCTTGAGATCCCCATCCAGAATCTCCATCTCAACCACAGCCAGTTGCTGCTCCTTTCTGCTGCTTCAGATAAATTCTTCACTGTGCAACACAACTCTTGGCCACCGAACCCTCCACTGGGTAAACTCGGACTCTCCATCCTCGCTCTTCCACTTCAGCAGCTAGTTGAGCATACCAAAGTTTCTCTCATACGCCTCATCCACAGCATCTTCCCATGGCACTGTTAATTCTACCAGATGAACAAGGTGTGCTGATCCAGACCACAAGACAATGTCTGTTCGAAAGTTAGTGGTGGCAATGTCAGTTGGAAAAATAAGCCCTTGACCAACATCCTCTAGCATCTTCCAGTCTCTAGCAGCTTCCAGTTGTCCTGGGCGAGGCTTGGTTTTAATACCTTTTCTTGGTGGTTGCTTGCCTGGACGGAGAAATATTGTCCTTTGTGTGTAATGCTTTGATGGAACTGGTGGCAACTTATTGGTCAGGTTACGCTTGTCTTACAATGCTAAGGCCAAACATCGCACCACCTCGTCATGGCGCCAAGTAAACCGTCCTTGGCTGAGACCCACCTTACATCCTGTCAAAATGTGCCTTAATGTTGCAGATGATGAACACAAAGGACACAAGGGATCCTCATCCACCCAGAGGTTTATGTTCTGTGGTGATGGGAGAACATCATATGCTGATCTGATGAGGAAACTGATCCTGCTCTGTTCCATTGTCCATAGGTCTTGCCAGCCGATCTTACGTTGTTCCACACTCTCCCATCTCATCCATTCTCCCTGCTTGGCAAGGGAAATGGCCTTTACACACCTGATCCTCTTCTCCTGCTTTTGCGCCTCATTGACTACCAGATTAGCTTAGCCAAAGGGAAAAAATGAAGAAGGTTGGATTGGTATAAAGGTTATTAATAAGTACTGTGCGCAGGTTGTTGTTTTTTTTTTCTTGCTCAATATACATGGCAATAGGGAGCACTCCTAGTCCTAAGACAGATGGAAGGGTTACATGTATGCCTGTACAGGAAACCCCAAGTTAGCTTTTGTCTGTTAAGATCCTTGACAAAATAGATCCAGTGAGATACAATATGCATTGCTATTTATACAGGTTGGAAAATGTAGACATTTTCCTTTTCTTTGTTGGAGTTTGGTAATGTGGTGAGGGACAAAGACACTAATCAGTTACGGAACTGACCTGAACCCCCTGCCTGTCATTCAGTCCTGGGCATCTGTCACAAGGCTGGCTGTAGTGGGTGACGTCAGACCAGAATCAGGAACCAACACAGAATATACGGAGAGAGGTGGAGTTTTGATGAAGCTGAGCATTTGCTTGCGCTCAGCATTTAATAAATGAATAAACAGAAAATAAAAGGCTGAAAGACAAACAAAACACAGGACACGGCACTTGAGGCCAAAATAAATAGACAAACAAAACGGACTACACAGACAAACACGGTGAGCTGAAATCAGTTATTTATGATACTTTTTTACTTTCACTTCAGACTACTGATATTGAGTAATTTCACTTGTAACACGAGCTAGTGAATTACCACTTTGCCATTTACCAAATGTCATCGGTTCTCAGGATATGTGCCACATAGTGGATATGGAGCATGATGTGTGGATCGAAACAGACCATCTCAAGACAAGCAGAAATCCCTCTTTGCTAGGGATGCGTTATTATTAGGCCATTTTATGTACAAAATTGGTTTGATGTTATAAAGTTTTCAATATTTTCTGGATGACAGTTTCAGACAAAGGGAGGTGTGCTAACATTAAATTCAATTCCTGCCATCCAATCTGTTCTAGCATGCCCTTGGTTTCTACTTTAGTGTTTCTCAGTTGAAGGAGAGGTTTCCTGCAGCTCTTGCTGTCGACAGCCAATTTTTTGTAAGCTTAATCAGTGCTCAGGATAACACCATTACCAAGAATAGAAATGCTCACTTTAATATAAACTGTCAAGGTTTTCTTGCCTGCGTGCAGTCGTACCTAATTCCATTCTCATAGTATTTCACACTGTGCAGGCTGCAGGCTATATTACTGAATACAGTACTCTGTCCTGTATCCACCCGTCACACATCCGCCCTGACCCATTATCAGCCATGATCAAGCTGTTCAGCAACGTCACCCACAAGTACAGCGCTAATGCAAAATGGCTACAGCAAAGTGAAAGCGAGTTTACAATCAAAAGTTGTTTTTGCTTTCATAAACATGCATTTTGCTACTGTGTAAATTACCTGGCACTAATGTAAGTGTATACAACACTGCGGCAGGGCAGGGCATAGCTCCTCCCCTCTGGGCTCTGAGAGCGGCGGCTCCTCACCCCTCTCGGGCTCTGGGAGCGGCGGCGGCTCCTCACCCCTCTCGGGCTCTGGGAGCGGCGGCGGCTCCTCACCCCTCTCGGGCTCTGGGAGCGGCGGCGGCTCCTCACCCCTCTCGGGCTCTGGGAGCGGCCGGCTCACCCCTCTCGGCCTCTGGGAGCGGCGGCGGCTCCTCACCCCTCTCGGCCTCTGGGAGCGGCGGCGGCTCCTCACCCCTCTCGGCCTCTGGGAGCGGCGGCGGCTCCTCACCCCTCTCGGCCTCTGGGAGCGGCGGCGGCTCCTCACCCCTCTCGGCCTCTGGGGACGACGACGGCGGATCCTCCTCCCTCTCGGGCTCTGGGGACGGAGGCAGATCCTCCTCCCTCTCTGGCTCTGGGGACGGCAGCTCCTCCTCCCTCTCTGGCTCTGGGGACGGCAGCTCCTCCTCCCTCTCTGGCTCTCGGGAAGGCGGCTCACCCCTCTCTGGCTCTCGGGAAGGCGGCTCACCCCTCTTTGGCTCTCGGGAAGGCGGCTCACCCCTCTATTGGAGTGACCGGGGCATCTCCCATGTCTACCGCCAGGTAATTAACCACCATGAGGGCAACCTCTGGGAAGGAGGCCGGGTGGTGTTGTTCCTCCCACTGTTCCCACCTCTCCCCATCTCGACGCCACAGCGTGTTGATAACTATGGGGAGATCGTGGACGAGGTCTGCCTCAGGGTGCATCAACCAGCCCCAGATCTCCTGGAACGGTGGTGGTGCTGGAGGTAGTGGGGTGGCCCCTGATGCCCGGGGTGAACACGGCACCTCTTCCTGGGCCTGGTTGTAGAGGCATCCTGCCCAGTTGTGGCCATCCTCCTCACACCGGCCACACCAGTTTGCCGGTGGCACGTCTGGGCAGGACCGCCAACGATGGTCCTCCTTCCCGCACCAGGAACACCAGGGGAAGAGGCTGGCCGGGTCCTCCAGCGGTGGCTGCAGCAGCTTACATTTCTTCAGCTGCTGCTGCTTTTCCTGCCTTTGCCGCTGTCTGCTCTTCTTTCCCATTTTTTATTTATTTAAAAAAAAAAAAAAAATAAAAAAAAAAATTATAAACAAAACAAAATAAAAGTACTGCTCTGAGCCTCTAGGTGGCACTATCCCTCTCTGACACCATAAGTGGCAGGCTGGCAAGTGGAAAGAGGCCCAGAGACAGACTGCAGTTCAAAAAAATAACTATTTTATTATAAATAAACACAAAAATGAAAGGGCACAAGGGCCAAAACAAAGCAATTTAAACACAGAGAAAGACAAAAAGCAAAACTTACAAAAATAACAATTTCCAGGCTGGGCAATGCCTTCACTGGATTCAAACTTTCCAAACAACCAAAAAAAAACCAACCTGCTTCCTCAGCTCCCTCTCCCCAAATGAGAAGCAGAGGCCTCCTTTTATGTCAGGTGGCTGGGCGCTGATTGATCGTTAATTAACCTAATCAACTAATCAACCCCAGCCACCTGAACATAATAAACCCAGGCAGGTAGGGGAAGTTAACCCCATCCCTGCCAATTTAAAAAGGGCAGAGCTTTGCTCTGCCACACATCACTCTGCAAAGCATATCTGACAGCGGTACTGAAGCGTTATAAACAAGTACATTAAATATAAAACTGATTCAAACAAGTGAGGCACTGTTTTTTAGTTGTATGCACATACATACCAGTTCATTACTTTCACAATTTTTTTAAAACATTAAAAAAATGAAAAACTATGAACTGAATACAGTACTGAAAACAAGTTTCAATACTATTCTCAAAACAGCAGGCTGTATTCCATAAGTGCTGTTGGTCCTACAGTTTTATGCTTATATACATTTGTATGGATATTTCCCCCAAAACAACAATAAACATAGTTTATGATATTTGAAATTAAATAAGTGATAATACAGTATCACGTCTTTCTTAACAGCTTGTCTAACTAGGGTTCCATCTGTAATTTGTAACTTACATTTTATGAATGTACACTCACCTGTATCCACTCACCACTTTGCCACAGCCATTTACTACATTTAGCTCAGATTGTGCTATGACAATGTGCTTGCTCTGGTGTATTTAATATCATAAATATAGCAGAACGAACTCAATGCGATTTAAACTTGTTTTAATAAACGTTAAATCATAAGAGCTGTCTGTGTTACATGCATGTTGTCAGATCAGGATGTCACTAATACTGAGCATTGCAGCTGCAGCATGCTGTCTCTATATTACTGTACAACTCTATACAATTAAAGGTGCGGTCACCAATTCCATACACAACACTTGCAAAATATAAAAAATATAAACATGCCGATTTCATGAATAGATTAACCATTCAGCAGAATGAGACAACAAACAAGTGAGTACAGACACAAACCTGATTGTAATGGGGTAGATGTCTGTTTTACAATAGCCGTTTAAGATTACACATGGTTACTGGTACACCTTGTGGTCCCTGCTGGAAACACTGGTACTTGAGATAAAAAGGTTGAAAACCACTGCCTTAAGGGTTTGAATGCTCTGGTATATAAGTTCTGCTCAACAAGGGTTGACGGGTATGGGTGCTAAAAGGAAAATTTTAAAGAACTTTTAAACACTAAAACTAGTTATGATGTTGACAGCTACCCACAGAGACATTGGTACATGATCTACAACACTGATTTTTACATCATGAACAAGCAGATTTTTAAAAGAAAATGTTTCATGGTAAGCTCGTCTTTATGTCTATTTATAGTAACATAATTTATACTGTGTACTGTTTTGCGTGTTGACTTTGTTAATCTGAAATAGTTGCATTGGAAAATAATATGACTATGCTGATGTAATATGCAGATGTTATAATAATAATCTTTATATAGCGCTTTTCATAGTGGACCACCATCACAAAGCGCTTTACAAAAAACTAGGGTGTCTAAACCATGCATCAGTTGCAGTCACTTACAATAACGTCTAACCTGAAAGACAGAGCACAAGGACTTTAAAGTGACTTGCTCAGGGTCACACAATGAGTCAATGCCTGAGCTGTGATTTGAACCGGGGACCACAGACAGCCAGGAAAATACCGGAGTTTGTTTATTATTGAACAGAGAAGATTAGTTCAGAGATTGTAGATCCCACCACAGTTTTCATACACTGTGTTGTATGTACTCTGTGCCCTACCATTGCTGGTGGTGTCGCATGAGCTGTTCAGTGTGTTCATATGTCAATAAATCCTGTTTGCCTGCGGGGCGTATCAACTTCAACCTGCTTCTCGATCTGCCTGTCACTCAGCAGGGAATGCAGGCACCCACACTGCAGACGGCTACTCTGTCTGTCACAAGCATTAATACCCTGTATCCTTCTAAACTTTTTACCTATCCACCCTTACTCTGGTCCCACCAGTCAGATACGTGACAGATTACTGTATTTCAATCCTTTCTTTTGTAGATAAAGTTCAGACTTCATTGTACGATAGTAAAGCCATCCATTCACATACTGTAGAACCACATGTGTTATGCAAATGCGGTCTACATTTTATATAGAAGGTTTTATGAAAAGGCTTGGAAACGTCCTGCATCGTGGTTAGCTGCTGACATTAAGAGTACCAATGGTTTGGGTCTCATTCCAATTAGAGAAATCAGTTCCATATCCTTGAGTCATTTTGTAAGTGCAATAACACACTTAAAGGTGTGGGTTGTACTGATCTAACCATCATCTAGGCATCTGAGATATGGCTTGTTTCAGTAAAACCCATGTCTTATTGAGTGTTACAGATTACATAAACTAGGGGTGGGTAGTTTAACTGAACTTTCCCTTATCCTCCAAACATGTTCCTGCCTCTCCTCAACAAGAGCCAAGTGTCACAGCATCAGGAAGTGTCTCACAGCAGCCATCCTGAAGCTGATGACAGGTCTCTGCAGGTGTGTTCTTTTATACAGTTCTTAGTTACTCACTTCTACAATGGTTTGCACCTTGTATAAGAGGTCTAAGGTTTTTGGAGGGTCAGGAATTGCCTAAGTGGAAGGGGAAATCCTTACATCATTATAATGATCCAGTATCCAGATCCCACCCAATTCCTTGCTGTTTTCTTAATTTGAATGCATTTCAATATAACTTTAATGGATTAATTAATGATGATTAATGCGTGCAAATTTCATAGTGGGTGTAGAACGTCAGGTCAACACCATAATTAACATACGCCGCATTATTAGCAGCCGGTAAAATCAGACTTTATGGCGGCTAAACACGATTTATGGCAGCATTATAGGGGTTTTGCACCCACAAATCGATCTAAAATGGGAAAGACCATTAGCACTGCAATCCCATCACACGCTAACTGTATATTAATGTATTAGACAACAAACCCAAGACTAGAATCACAAAATAGCAAGGTTCTTGAAAATTGAACTCTTAGGTTGAATAGCTACAGTTTTTCTAGCACATGTAAATTTCAAAACAATTTAAATAAACAGTTTTAATATTATTGTATTGTAGGAGGTGTGCAGGTCAGAATTCAGGTGTGTTCAACGGCAGAGCTATGAGGAGAAGAAGCAGACTGATCCCACAGCCTAACCGATCATTAAAGCTGTTTCCTCAAAGTTCTGAGCAATGCTCTATCTCTCACTGTGTGCAGCATTACAGTGGCATTCCAAGAGGAGCCACAGTCATGGCTTGTTGCCCGTTAAAATCCTCATCTGAGAAGTTGAGTTGCTGTGAAGAAAGAGGGATGAAATAGATAATTGATCATTTCCAATTTAATTGTTGCGTTTCCTGTTTTAGACCCAACACAAGTACACAGGATCTTTGTCAGATTCTTTACTTACAACAATTACCACAAGATGGCAGTAGAATCTTGGCTGTCTGACATCCTCAAGACAGATTCAAGAGTATTTCTATTCTCAGCTATTAATGTTTCTTTGTGCCCCTGAAGCTCACACCTTTGAATTTAGGATGCATTTGCATAACACTATTGTTTTGTAATTGGTATGTTTGTCTGTTTTTTTGTTTGTAAATATCTCATGTAGCCTGCAATATTGTCTGTATTACATGAGACAGTACCAAGTCTTTGCTGGTCAGTGTCTTTTTTGTAATGCAGTGTTGAAAGTGTGATATCACTAGTTTGTTATATAACCTCATCATAGCTGTCTTTGATTTGCAAACCACACTTTTCCAGTGGCGCCGTCACCATGGGGGCCAGTTTGACCCCATACTTTTACTCTGAAAAAATAAAGCTGCCAGATTTTTTTTCTTAAACATCCTCCATAGACCACCATCAGCTATGGGAAAGAAAATTGGGAATGAACATACGTTTTTTGGGGGGATTTGGCCAGATTGAATCAGCAGGGCCTAGATTAAATAAACTGGTGTGTTTATTTAATCTAGGCCCATATATCTACAGAAAACAAATATAATTGTGTATATATATATATATATATATATATATATATATATATATATATATATATATATACACACACACACTATTATATTTTTCTGTAGACCTTACAGTTCTATAATTAAAATAATTATTGTGATGAGCAAATACTAATCAATTCAGATTTTAACAGCAAGAGAAAGTCGCATGTACTAATACTGTTAGTGTTTTTGTATTATTGCACTTGAAGCACCTACGAAAGTGACAGTAAAATACATGCGTACATTGTAATAGCATTCATTGGAAGACGCAGGAACAAGAGTGCAGTATTTACTTGTGTTTCTCCTTACTGTTAGAAATAGTAAAGAACAACTCTTTCAACACAAACTTTGAGTTCAAATGTTTTAAGTGTGCAACAGTGGAAGGATATGTCATACCTCAGCTGTAGTAATAGAAGCTCATGATAAAGTCAGGTGCTTTACATTGACCTCTTTATAGAATGTTACTAGCAGTAAGAGCTGCCCTTGTGTTTTGCAACATGCATCATAAGAGTAAGGGTCTTCATGCACAGGTCTATCCGTCTAGAGACCCCTGCCTCAGCCCCCCCCCCCACACACACACACACACACACACACACACACACACACACACACACTTTTTTTAATCCGTGACGGCATCTCTGCTTTTAGCAATATAACTAAGCATTCATTGTCTTTGTAATGGCTTCGAAAACAGTTTGATTGCTGGTGAGTCTACTGCAACACCAAGGTCAGTCTGTTCTAGTCTTTTACCACCTATTTGTTTAAGTCCTGAAGTACATTGGCAAGTAACACTTCATGTTTGTTAACAGTATTGTATTGTAGTGTACAATGATGTCCTGTTCCTATCAATAATTTTTTTACAATAATCAGCATGATTTTACCCACCGTTGCCCTGACCAGAAACGCTCATCTGCATATTACTTTGTGAAGCAATTACTTTGAAATACTTTACAAGGGCCCTTACTCCATCCCACATTTCCACTAAAACACATCTTACGCAACATGAATCACATACTGTTAGACTACATCAAGAATACTCAGAACCAATGTCAGCTGTAGTTAAACCATGTGTTAACCCAGTGTGGACCACACCAATTATATACTGTTCCTGTGTTTACCAGAGCCTATGTGGATGTTTAACTAGTAGACATATCGACCTATCAATGGAGCACTATTGATTTGGTGAGTTTGTTGTCAGATTACTCTTGAAGTCCTTAACTAGGGGAATGTAAAATAGAATCTATATAGTACCTAAATCTCTTTTTAATATGTCTTGCAGGTCATAGCATTAGCAGCAGGGCTATGTTTGACTAGCACTACACAGACTAACTTGCTGGTTTCCCTCACTCAGTCACCTGCATCTACAGCTGACTTTTGGATACATGCTCCATAACACCTAAACAGAACAGAATATGTGTACATAGGCTAATCCTATTTTCAAAATGAACCACTTAACTTTTAGAGGGGACCTTGCATTACCTTAAGTGTCACCTTAAAAATTCACCATTCACTCAGTGTCCCCAAATGTAGCACAGTGCTAGCTAAGCCCTTAAAATCCATATTCTTACTTCTTATTAAGATGAAAACCTTATCACTTGTCCCTATGTGCCAATGCTATAGAGAAATATGTCCACCGTACATTAAGTTTGCCAAGGTCTGTGTCCGTGTGGTAAAGGGGATATTAACTAAAAGAACTGGAGGCAAAAGTGACGCTTATATGGAACGCAGAGGATCAGCTAGGGACAGAAGGTTGGATCAACACAAATTAGTATTCCTGCACAATTATTCCATGCGTGTCAATATATTATAATAAGTTCTCTGTGGAATGAGAAGCTAATGCAGATGAGTTCAAATCTTGACACTGCACATTGACGCATTCTGGAATGCATAAGGACGTGGGCAGCAGCAGAGATGTGAAGGAGCTCTAGCTTTGACAGGGAATGATGCAGTGGGAGGGTAGCCAGAAGAATATATCAGTTGTTGATCGTATTTAACCATCAGTTGGCCTCTTGCATGACTGAGGTTATTGTTTTGGTGTAAGAGCATAGACACATTCTGAGAGATGATTACAATAATTTCAACAGTATGAAACTAGAACAATTTTCATACCAATCATTCATAACCCAGAACTTTAAACTTGCAAATATAGAACATATTTTCAAATTGTTTACTCAAGTCTCTGATTAACTTCTGTTTTTTTTTTAGTAATATCATTATGAATATAGTTTAAAGTCTCTTGAAGGAGTGCTAACTAATGTTTTTAGATCAATTTTCGAAAAATATAAAAAATGTACCTTTTTCTATACCACTGGAAAAAACAGATGGCGACTGATTACCAAGTCAATTATTTCACCACACATCCTTCAAACACTCAAATGCTTGTTTCAGAACTTTGCAAGAATCCATTTTGAAAGATGGCAACAAAGAAGAAATAAGAGGCCAACAGTTCCTCTGTAGCCGTATGACAAACCACTTGCATATAAAGATTTGTGATGGAGTGCCCGCCCGCCTCCCATAATTTGTTACTATCATTTTCTACTGTTTTCATTATTATTCATTATTTGTGATTGCATTACTGTTTGTTTTGGATCAGCAGGGAGGGGGTTAAATTCCTACCTGCTAAATACATGTGAGAATGTGGCTGGAGCCTTAATTGGCTAATTGTTAATTACTGATTAATTAGGCTCCAGCCACTGACTATAAAAAGCCGTGAGGCAACTATTACCGGGGTGGAGTAATTTGATTTGGAGAGTGAGAGTTTGACTGCTTTGTGTTATTTTTGTGTTTATCCAAAATGGTGTTTAGTTTGGAAGCCTTTTGTTTTGCCCTCATGCCTTTTTTTATTTTGTGTTTTTGTATATAAAAGTAGTTTGTTTCACTGCATTTTCCTGACTCTGAGTCTTCCCTCTGCGGCTATCCTGTCACAAGATTATACACATTTTATGTATTTATTTATACGTATTTTATGGTTCTTCTTGGTTTAAACTCCAACTATTTGCTAATATTATACAATATAACTCAAAACAACATAAATGTGTGATGTTCATGTTTGTACATTTTATTAAACTGTGAAGGAGATGGATTACCAAGTCAATTAAATCTTTTAAATCATTATCTATAAGCCCACCAAATGTCAGTTTGTTAACAGCATGTCCCACAAGAGGTTTCAGCCCTTCAAAGATGGGGTCATTTTCAATACTGAAGCCTTTTTGTGGGGTCATTAAATCAGACAGTAAAATAGGCAGACAATAGCAGAGCTGCATACAGAAAGTCAGTTAAATTTATGAGCACACCTAAGAAATTTGAAAGAGGTATCTCTCCTATTTTAGAAGGAACATGCACATAAATATCACTCAAGAATTTGACAATTGGACAATTTTTCAATTTGAATGCCCCCAGAAACACAGAAATACTAAAGCGGTGGTACTTACTTATTTTGCATGAATTCTACAGAAGACCTACCTGGCTATCTGTACAGAAGAATTCATAGGACTACTGACATTCTAAATATAATTTTTAGATCCTCAAAAAGGGGGTGTATCTCAGCAAATCTTCATCATTGAGCTTAGGTATTGGCAATGTTTTTAGAAAAACTGCTGCATCCTGATATAGTTCACATGTCTGATTGCAGCTAGACCATTAGAGCAGTGATTAGGTACCACCCAAGCTCCTTAACAGAAAAAAGGGGAGCCCTTATGTTGCTAGTGCTAATGAGACATTTATGCACTTTCAAGTTGTTTGTTTGTCAGTTTTGTAACCTTTCAAGTTAAATCATTTGAGAAGATGTGTAACAGGGTTACTCTGTTTTCTTTCTCTTCTTTCACTAAATAGTTTTTCTGATTAATTCATGTCACTGTTTATTTCTATTGTATTAGATGTTTAAGCTTGTGTTTCACTTTGTTTGATTTGTAGTAAAGGAGCACTGTTCTGTTTCTTTATATTACACTTGTGGATTGCCAATACGAATGCAGGACACTAGTGACAAACGGTCTGATTGGGAGATGATTGCCAAGTGAGAGCAATCAGAAAACTCCCAATCAATATGTCTCCTGCAAAATTGCAATGATCTCCTGGAGATTTTAAAACTGCATTGGTTGTGCTGGAGAATAGGCTGCTCTGACCTGTGATATTTCAAGGTATGGAACTCAATTTTAGCTTTCCGTCCGGATTAGTGTTGCCACATGTTTTATTTAGGGAGGTGTTTAAAGTATTTAATTCAATGATATTTGCTTGATAAGAGGATAGGCTGCTCTGAATGTACTGGTTTGTCTCAAGCAACAAAAATATGACTAAACAGAAAAAACAAAAAAGTTCCTTGCGGAAGTGAAACTTTCATGCAGCGCTGTAATATTTTTTTATATATTTATTATACTAATTATATGATTTTTCTGGGAATTCCCAGTGGCATAGTCAATTTTAAATAAGTTTACAGTTTATTTCCTGCATAAGGAAACAAAAATGAATTCTATTTCAACCTGTGCCACTACGCACTGCCTTGTATATATGTTCCAGTGCTAAGTTTGTTCCTTTTTTATTATTTTTTTAAAGAGAAATAAACAACTGCTAATGCTATTTTGCAGTTTTTTGACAGGAAATATTTGTATTTTTTTATTACAATTTACTGCTAGTTCCTATCAAATGGGATAGGGTAAGTTCTGAACCCAACTTCTTGAAAATTGACCCTTGAGATGAATTCAGTAGGCTGCATTATATAGGCAGGGTTTGTGCATTCTGTCGTGCATTGCTGACACAGCTGACAGTAACAAACATAATAACAGACATCTGCTCCTACGCATGGCCAGAAACTTCCTTAACTTAAAATTGTAAAACTGGATACAGGAACAAAAACTTGATATTTCTCCCCATCTGAGGGGTAATCTTCAGTAAAGTAGATCTTGTTTGACCACATATCCTGTGTGATATTTGTTTTCAGGTAAGGTTGTTTTGTTTTATCTTAGATTGGATGTGTCAAGATTTTGAATGTTTTCCCTGTGCATTACTGATCTTGTTGAAAGTTGACAGCAATTCCAATTACTTCTTTTAATGGGGTTATGCATCCTATCTTCTAAATCTGCAACATCTCAAGATCTCAAGAAGCTAAATCCACAACACCTCAAGATGCTAAACCAAAAAAAGTGTCTGTAACTTTACAAAAATACAGTAGTAGTAATTAAACTAATTAATAACAGTTTTAAAACATAGCATTCCCTTTCAATTCAAATGACAACCATTACCGAATGGGAAGAGCCTCTCTGACTGTCAATCTCTGAGCAAATATAGAAAAGCTGCCCTATCAGGGCCCTGCTGTGCGGGGGAAGTCCTCACAGTAGCACATCGCCATTTTCTTTCGAAATCAGAGGTCAGCCGGGGACACGACCTTGAAGGGTAATGGTTGTCATTACTGCCTCTGCCTGCTTGTCTATTCTGGGGTGGAGGGCGATGTTCAGACCCTTTCACCCTGGCAGGCTGCCCATGCCACCTTGGGCGCTGACGGTAAGCCGGAAGGCGCAAAAACTTGGAGGCGACCTCCATGGCCTTGTGGAACCTCTCAAGGCTTACGTAATGGTCACCCCAAAAGACTGCCCCAGTGTAATGGGGGCGTCCAGTAGTGCCACCTTCTCGGTCTCCATGACCGCCAGCGACCTCCCTGATACCTGACCTAACTCCTCTATTAGGTCGGTCATCACCTTAGTCACCGCCTGGAGCTCCCCCGTGACTGCCTGTGTAGCCCTCACCTGCAGCCTCTCTGCCAACTGATTCTGGTAGAGCACCAGTATCGCCATGGCATTTGCTGCTCGGGCCGACAGCGCTGCCGATGCGTAAGCTTTTTGGAGCATAGCATCTGTTGTTCTGCAAGGCTTAGACGGACAGCTTGGGTCTTTATCCCCCTTGGTGAAGGTGGAAACTTGCACCAAAACCGTGACCGTGTCCCCGATAGTGGGGAATATGCCTTGGCCCGCATCTTGGGCTCCTGCAGTAAGAAGCGGAGACTCTGCTGTTCTGGAGACTGAGGGTGCAGATGCTGGGTTGCTCAAGGAGGAGCGCACCAGTTCCAGGAAGTCCTGGAATAGGGGGGAGGGCATGCTGTGGGTGGCCTTTCTGCTGGCAGAAGCCGTTCCCCTTTCCCTCCTGTTCTGCTGGCCAGGGAACGTCCGTGGCTGCAGCTGCATTAGGGCCCGAAACTCTTCCCTCTGCAACACGTGTGGCAAGGGCGTTAGAGAGCCTCCCACCATGGCCTGCCTGATGGAGGTGGCTGGGTCCGAGATGTCCAATCTGGACGCGGACAAGGATAGCTCGTCTGGGCTAGGGGGTCTAGGCAGTGGGGATAGGGAACGAGACTGTGGGGGCTGGAGCTGCCCGGTGGTTGGGGGCAGCCTGCCCTGAGATTTCAATAGGGTCTCCAGCATGGTCTGCTGAGCCCTTACAGTCTCTGCCAGCTCCACGAAGCGCCGCTCAGCCGAGCTTGGGCGCCTTCGAGGCGACTACGACAGTGCACGCCTGTGTCTGCGTGGAGAAGGGGAGCAGTGCCTGAGCCGCGACCATCTGTCCCTTGGGGAAGGGGAGCGGTGCCTTCGCGGCGACCGTCTGTCCCCTGGTGAGCGTCCCCTCAAGTGGTACCGCCTCCCTTGAGAGGTGTCTGCACCTCTGTATCGGTGGTGCGGTAGGGGAGGGTGACCCAGATGAGTGCGAGAGCTCCCTGGTCACTGTAGCAGGGGGTGTCCCGGATGACCTCTGCGGAGGCTCTTGGACCACTGATCTCATTCTCCCCTGGTTGGAGGAGAGAGACTCTGCTGGGGATAGGGCTGCTCTCCGTCACTTAGTTCTCTTCGAGAACTTCCGACATAGAGAGCAGTCCAGCTCACCTGCCAGTGCCTTGGCTGCGTGTTCTGGCCTTAGGCACCTGGTGCAGGATCGATGTTTGTACTGCAGATGCGTTTATTTTATTTTTTTTTAAATGATCAGTCAGTGCCGAGATCGGCATCGAGGCGTGCGCTGTCGGCGGCGAGGTCAACGTCGAGATGCGCGCGGTCGATGCCAAGTGGGCAGAGCCGAGTCAATTGGCGGCGATGTCGGTGCCGGGCTGTAGACGGCCTCGAAGCTATTCCCAGGTGCCGAATCAATCAGAGCCGGAAACGGCGTCGAGAAAAGCGCTGTCGATGTCGAGACAGTCGGCGCCAATGGTAGACACGGTCGGGGCCGAGCTGTAGGCAGTGCCGAAGATGTTTACACCAGTGCCGAGTCAATCAGGACCGTGTAGGCGCTGTTTTCTCAACCTCGCGATCGGTGGGAAAAACCGCGGTCGATGCCGGGGTATGCAGCCGATTCAGTCGCCGTGGTCGCCGAGGGCAGGCACAGCCGCGCTAGGAAAGCCCGAGGATTGACAGGGGCGCTAGGCTCGAGCTGTTGTTTTTTGTTTTGTTGCTGTGCTGATTAAATCGGTGTAGAGGACGACGCCTGGAGCCCACGGGGTCTCCTTACAGCACCAAAACAGCTCTCACACGGTGTAACAACTACACAAGGCCTTGTGTAGTGAAAAGAGCAATGCCCGCTCGCTAATCTCTTCAGAGGGGTCGAAACCAGCTCTACCCAGAAAACTGATGTGAGAATAAAGCAAGGGCAATCTTTTAGACACGCTTGAGTGCGATTTTTTACCGTGAATTTATCTTTAATTTGCGGATAAATCCAACAAATTAGCCAAATTCAGCACGTAAAAGCAAAAGCAATGTACGACCTGTTTCAGAGAGATAAGAGAGAAAATGGCGATGTGTTACTGTGAGGATGACCCTCTTCAGCAGGAGGTGGGTGGGACTTCCCCCTCACAGCAAGGCCCTGATAGGGGAGCTTTTGTATATTGCTCAGAGATTGACTGTCAAAGAGGCTCTTCCTATTCGGTAATGGTTGTCATTCGAATTGAAAGGGAACGCAATGTTTTAAAACTGTTGTTAATTAGTTTAACTACTACTACTGTATTTTTGTAAAGTTACTGACACTTTTTTTGGTTTAGCATCTTGAGGTGCAAGTCATATTTATCAAGTTATAAATAGTCCATGTTTCCTTTTCAAATACAATTGTCACTTTAAAAAAAATACCATAATCAGTTTTAAAAAGTCAAAATGACAACAAAATAACTTTGTAGCCACTGCACTGATAATGCAGGTCGGCCATTTTGAACCTCAGTGAGGCAGCTCTGAGCTTGACTCACTACTGTTAGGAAACTCTTGTGGCCTGTGCATCGTTCAATAGAAAAAGCCTTGTAACGCCCTGGTGCGCTCTGCTCATTGAACACACTCCTAATCCATAACCAATGTAACACAAAGTAACTCCTCAAAACTGATTTATGACCATGGCTATGATAATAAAAAATATAAAAACAATTGCAATTATGTTGAAAAAGATATCGCGGAATATGTACAACAAAGCAGAAAACTAGGGAATGTAATGTTATGTTTTATACGCTACAGACTGTTCAGTAACACGTTAAGTGCTACCTTATATACTGTGCTATAGTACCGCATCTTAAAGAAAGCAGCTCAATAACAGTGCAAACAGACAGTGTAATTAACTAAAGAATGGAATTTGAATCGGTTTAGTGAATGGAAATGCACAATAACTAAGCTTTATGGACTTGTTAGCTACAGAAACCCACAAAAGCATGCCACAGTGTACTAAAGCGTGATGTTGCAGGGCAGAGCCCTGCTTGTAGATAGTATTTTGCTTATGTGTTTGTGGTGGTTGGCAGGGATAGTGCTAATTCCTGTCCCTGCCAAATACGTGAGAAAGCGGCTGTTCCCAAATTAGATTGATTCTAATTGGGAACAGCCACATAATATAAAATGTAGCTGAAACCCTAAATGTAGTGTGTGGGCATTGAGAATTAGGGTTGGCACAGAGGGGGTTAAAATCCTCCCTGCCATAAAACGTGAGAATGTGGCTGGAGTCTTAATTAAATGATGCATGGTTGACTAGGCTCCAGCCACATGGTATTTAAAAAGGGTAAAGTCCGTTGTTTGAGGGGATGGTATTTGGGTGAGTGTAACCTGTGGGTTAAATAGTGTGTTATTCTGTGGTAGTCAGTGAAGGCCAATGCCCAGCATGACAGCACTATTGGTATTAACTATTGTCTCATTCCTGAGGCTATCCTGTTACACATGGTAAAACTTCCAATCTTGGTAAAGAATGCAGTCTGGCATAGCAATGGTGCTATATATCTATTATTTTCTGTGAAACAGGAATCTTTTGTCAGTTTCCTGCAGTGTGAGATCTTTTGTTTCGTGACTCTTTTTTTGGTTTAGGATGATGGATCACTTTATTGCACTCGGCACTGCTGGAGTGTTATTGAAAGCTGAACGTCGACGACGGCTACAGCTTCTGCCGATGTCAGCGTTGACTCATCTGAAGCGCAGAGATGCCTCTGGGGGCGGGGGCGGGGGCGGGAGGGGAGGATTTTTTTCCCCCCAATTAATATTTTCCTTAAATAATTCATCATTTGGGGGGGGGGGGGGGGGGGGTCTTAAAGCGGTATTTATAGACACTGTGAAGTGTGATTGTTCACAGCTTAATAACAGTGAGTAAACCTGGGGCACTCAAATTAAGAACATAAGAACATAAGAACATAAGAAAGTTTACAAACGAGAGGAGGCCATTCGGCCCATCTTGCTCGTTTGGTTGTTAGTAGCTTATTGATCCCAAAATCTCATCAAGCAGCTTCTTGAAGGATCCCAGGGTGTCAGCTTCAACAACATTACTGGGGAGTTGATTCCAGACCCTCACAATTCTCTGTGTAAAAAAGTGTCTCCTATTTTCTGTTCTGAATGCCCCTTTTTCTAAACTCCATTTGTGACCCCTGGTCCTTGTTTCTTTTTTCAGGCTGAAAAAGTCCCTTGCGTCGACACTGTCAATACCTTTTAGAATTTTGAATGCTTGAATTAGGTCGCCACGTAGTCTTCTTTGTTCAAGACTGAACAGATTCAATTCTTTTAGCCTGTCTGCATATGACATGCCTTTTAAGCCCGGAATAATTCTGGTCGCTCTTCTTTGCACTCTTTCTAGAGCAGCAATATCTTTTTTATAGCGAGGTGACCAGAACTGCACACAATATTCAAGATGAGGTCTTACTAGTGCATTGTACAGTTTTAACATTACTTCCCTTGATTTAAATTCAACACTTTTCACAATGTATCCGAGTATCTTGTTAGCCTTTTTTATAGCTTCCCCACATTGCCTAGATGAAGACATTTCTGAGTCAACAAAAACTCCTAGGTCTTTTTCATAGATTCCTTCTCCAATTTCAATATCTCCCATATGATATTTATAATGTACATTTTTATTTCCTGCGTGCAGTACCTTACACTTTTCTCTATTAAATGTCATTTGCCATGTATCTGCCCAGTTCTGAATCTTGTCTAGATCATTTTGAATGACCTTTGCTGCTGCAACAGTGTTTGCCACTCCTCCTACTTTTGTGTCGTCTGCAAATTTAACAAGTTTGCTTACTATACCAGAATCTAAATCATTAATGTAGATTAGGAATAGCAGAGGACCTAATACTGATCCCTGTGGTACACCGCTGGTTACCACATTCCATTCTGAGGTTTTTCCTCTAATCAGTACTTTCTGTTTTCTACATGTTAACCACTCCCTAATAGATAGAACTCTATACATATTGAACACATTTATGGACAGTATAATGTTTTTAGAATAGTGTGTTTCTTAAAGGTTAATTTAACAACAAAAAAAAACAGGAACCTTTTTTTACAAGTAACTTTGCCCAGAATGATACGGTTTTTAAAAAAAAAAAAAAAATTAAAATCACAGACTCTCCAGCACTAATGCAAAATGGCTACAGGAAAGCGAAAGCGAGTTGTGCTTACAATTGAAAAAAATGTATTTACCAGGGATAAAATAGCACAATATTTTGGAATTATAAAGAGCAGTGTGACTGGTATTAAAAGGTCTGTCCCAGAGATTTTAAGGTTTGCGGTCTTTGATAATAGGGGTGGGACTTTTGAGATCTATTGCTCGAGTACTTCAGCATTACAGTTTTCAAGTACTCGAATCAAACGTCACTCTCCTCTACATACTGTACTAGTGTACATAAACCGCCCAAACATTGCCACAAATCCTATTTTAAATCCCAAATTAACACACAATCAAGTAATATATTAAGTCATTAATATAATGTTTGCCTTCTTGTGCAGTTAATTGTATATGGTCCAGTATTACTAAATAACGTAAAGTATCAAATTCACGTATCCACACAACATTACATTCAATTGTAAAAAGAGATGCCTGGCCTACCTGTTTGAAGTGTGTCTTAGGGGTCCTTTACTTTAGTGCAGGAGTTACAACAAACAAATAAAAATTGTACTAAACATAAACAGCCAATCGGTCCCCTTACAAAAAAATACTGCAGTAATGAAGTAAAAAAATACTGCAGTAGTACTGCAGTATAAATGCAATATTTTGGACGCAGTTATACTGCAGTATTTTAATAGTACTGCAGTATAACTGCGTCCAAAATACTGCAGTAATACTGCAGTATTTTTTTACTTCATTACTGCAGTGTTTTTGCCAAATTACCTTCAACAGTATAGAACCTTATCATTGTGTTTTTCTCCCTGCAGTATGAATGCAGTACCACTGTAGTTCTTCTTCTCAGTATGAATGCAGTATCATTGCAGTTTATCTACAGCAGTACCATTGCACTTTCTCTACAGCAGTACAATTGCAGTTTCTCTACAGCAGTATGAATGCAGTACCACTGCAGTTTCTCCACAGCAATACCGTTGCACTTTCTCTACTGCAGTACAATTGCAGTTTCTCTACAGCAGTATGAATGCAGTATCATTGCAGTTCTTCTACTGCAGTATGAATGCAGTACCATTGCAGTTTCTCTACAGCAGTACCATTGCACTTTCTCTACTGCAGTACAATTGCAGTTTCTCTTCAGCAGTATGAATGCAGTACCATTGCAGTTTCTCTACTACAGTATCAATGCAGTTTCCCTTCAGCAGTATGAATGCAGTACCATTGCAGTTTCTCTACTACAGTATCAATGCAGTTTCTCTTCAGCAGTATGAATGCAGTACCATTGCAGTTTCTCTGCTACAGTATCATTGCAGTTTCTCTTCGGCAGTATGAATGCAGTACCATTGCAGTTTCTCTACTACAGTATCAATGCAGTTTCTCTTCAGCAGTATGAATGCAGTACCATTGCAGTTTCTCTACTACAGTATCAATGCAGTTTCTCTTCAGCAGTATGAATGCAGTATCATTGCAGTTCCTCTACTACAGTATCAATGCAGTTTCTCTTCAGCAGTCTGAATGCAGTACCATTGCAGTTTCTCTACTACAGTATCAATGCAGTTTCTCTTCAGCAGTCTGAATGCATTATCATTGCAGTTTCTCTACTACAGTATCAATGCAGTTTCTCTTCAGCAGTATGAATGCAGTACCATTGCAGTTTCTCTGCTACAGTATCAATGCAGTTTCTCTTCAGCAGTATGAATGCAGTACCATTGCAGTTTCTCTGCTACAGTATCAATGCAGTTTCTCTTCAGCAGTATGAATGCAGTACCATTGCAGTTTCTCTACTACAGCATCAATGCAGTTTCTCTTCAGCAGTCTGAATGCAGTATCATTGCAGTTTCTCTACTACAGTATCAATACAGTTTCTCTTCAGCAGTATGAATGCAGTATCATTGCAGTTTCTCTACTGCTACAGTATCAATGCAGTTTCTCTACAGCAGTATGAATGCAGTACCATTGCAGTTTCTCTGCTACAGTATCATTGCAGTTTCTCTTCGGCAGTATGAATGCAGTACCATTGCAGTTTCTCTACTACAGTATCAATGCAGTTTCTCTTCAGCAGTATGAATGCAGTACCATTGCAGTTTCTCTACTACAGTATCAATGCAGTTTCTCTACAGCAGTATGAATGCAGTACCATTGCAGTTTCTCTACTACAGTATCAATGCAGTTTCTCTTCAGCAGTATGAATGCAGTACCATTGCAGTTTCTCTACTACAGTATCAATGCAGTTTCTCTACAGCAGTATGAATGCAGTACCATTGCAGTTTCTCTGCTACAGTATCAATGCAGTTTCTCTTCAGCAGTATGAATGCAGTACCATTGCAGTTTCTCTACTACAGTATCAATGCAGTTTCTCTTCAGCAGTATGAATGCAGTACCATTGCAGTTTCTCTACTACAGTATCAATGCAGTTTCTCTTCAGCAGTATGAATGCAGTACCATTGCAGTTTCTCTACTACAGTATCAATGCAGTTTCTCTTCAGCAGTATGAATGCAGTACCATTGCAGTTTCCCTGCTTCAGTTTCATTGCTGTTTCTCTTCAGCAGTATGAATGCAGTACCATTGCAGTTTCTCTACTACAGTATCAATGCAGTTTCTCTTCAGCAGTATGAATGCAGTATCATTGCAGTTTCTCTGCTACAGTATCAATGCAGTTTCTCTTCAGCAGTCTGAATGCAGTACCATTGCAGTTTCTCTACTGCAGTAGTTTCTCTACTGCAATGCAGTACCATTGCAGTTTCTCTACGGCAGTATGAATGCAGTACCATTGCAGTTTCTCTACTACAGTATCAATGCAGTTTCTCTTCAGCAGTATGAATGCAGTACCATTGCAGTTTCTCTACTACAGTATCAATGCAGTTTCTCTTCAGCAGTATGAATGCAGTACCATTGCAGTTTCTCTACTACAGTATCAATGCAGTTTCTCTTCAGCAGTATGAATGCAGTACCATTGCAGTTTCTCTGCTTCAGTTTCATTGCTGTTTCTCTTCAGCAGTATGAATGCAGTACCATTGCAGTTTCTCTGCTACAGTATCAATGCAGTTTCTCTTCGGCAGTATGAATGCAGTACCATTGCAGTTTCTCTACTACAGTATCAATGCAGTTTCTCTTCAGCAGTATGAATGCAGTACCATTGCAGTTTCTCTACTACAGTATCAATGCAGTTTCTCTTCAGCAGTATGAATGCAGTACCATTGCAGTTTCTCTACTA
This sequence comes from Polyodon spathula, assembly GCF_017654505.1. NCBI lineage: Eukaryota > Metazoa > Chordata > Actinopteri > Acipenseriformes > Polyodontidae > Polyodon > Polyodon spathula. Next base: position 23,175,007 of record NC_054537.1, on the reverse strand, counting down.
CAGTATCAATGCAGTTTCTCTTCAGCAGTATGAATGCAGTACCATTGCAGTTTCTCTACTACAGTATCAATGCAGTTTCTCTACAGCAGTATGAATGCAGTACCATTGCAGTTTCTCTACTACAGTATCAATGCAGTTTCTCTTCAGCAGTATGAATGCAGTATCATTGCAGTTTCTCTGCTACAGTATCAATGCAGTTTCTCTTCAGCAGTCTGAATGCAGTACCATTGCAGTTTCTCTACTACAGTAGCAATGCAGTTTCTCTTCGGCAGTATGAATGCAGTACCATTGCAGTTTCTCTACTACAGTATCAATGCAGTTTCTCTTCAGCAGTATGAATGCAGTACCATTGCAGTTTCTCTGCTACAGTATCAATGCAGTTTCTCTTCGGCAGTATGAATGCAGTACCATTGCAGTTTCTCTACTACAGTATCAATGCAGTTTCTCTTCAGCAGTATGAATGCAGTACCATTGCAGTTTGTCTACTACAGTATCAGCAATGCAGTTTCTCTTCAGCAGTATGAATGCAGTACCATTGCAGTTTCTCTACTACAGTATCAATGCAGTTTCTCTTCAGCAGTATGAATGCAGTACCATTGCAGTTTCTCTGCTTTAGTTTCATTGCTGTTTCTCTTCAGCAGTCTGAATGCAGTACCATTGCAGTTTCTCTGCTACAGTATCAATGCAGTTTCTCTTCAGCAGTATGAATGCAGTACCATTGCAGTTTCTCTACTACAGTATCAATGCAGTTTCTCTACAGCAGTATGAATGCAGTACCATTGCAGTTTCTCTGCTACAGTATCAATGCAGTTTCTCTTCAGCAGTATGAATGCAGTACCATTGCAGTTTCTCTACTACAGTATGAATGCAGTTTCTCTACAGCAGTATGAATGCAGTACCATTGCAGTTTGTCTACTACAGTATCAATGCAGTTTCTCTTCAGCAGTCTGAATGCAGTACCATTGCAGTTTCTCTACTACAGTATCAATGCAGTTTCTCTTCGGCAGTATGAATGCAGTATCATTGCAGTTTCTATACTACAGTATCAATGCAGTTTCTCTTCAGCAGTATGAATGCAGTACCATTGCAGTTTGTCTACTACAGTATCAATGCAGTTTCTCTTCAGCAGTATGAATGCAGTACCATTGCAGTTTCTCTACTACAGTATCAATGCAGTTTCTCTTCAGCAGTATGAATGCAGTACCATTGCAGTTTCTCTCCTTCAGTTTCATTGCTGTTTCTCTTCAGCAGTATGAATGCAGTACCATTGCAGTTTCTCTGCTACAGTATCAATGCAGTTTCTCTTCAGAAGTCTGAATGCAGTATCATTGCAGTTTCTCTGCTACAGTATCATTGCAGTTTCTCTTCTACAGTATCAATGCAGTTTCTCTACAGCAGTATGAATGCAGTACCATTGCAGTTTCTGTACTACAGTATCAATGCAGTTTCTCTATTGCAGTAAAATTGCAGTTTCTCTACTGCAGGATGAATTTATCATTGCAATTTTCTCTACTGCAGCATGTACTGTTATTGAAGGATGATTGCAGTACCTTTCTCTATTACAGTATAAATACATTACACATATAATAAAATGGGGTTTATAAAACAGCAGAAAGCAGAAACTTTAATTGTTAAAAACATGGTATAATTACAAACAATACTTAATATTAATAATTACTGTATTAAACATTACTTTAAGGGTAATACATTTTTTGTGTGAGTGTTACATGTTGCCATATGTTGCTTCAACTGTTTAAGTAAGGTGTGTGTATTGTTTTTATTTACATCTGTTTGACATCCTGGCCACTTTTGTGCACTATTAAATTGCAGTCCACTGTGCTTTCCAAGATGGCTTCACATGTACCCTTCAGAAGAACTTCAGAACTACATTTCCCATTACCCTCATCATACATACATGAGCAGGAGGGTGATGGGAAATTTACAGTAGTTCTGAAGTTCTTCTCAATGGTTCATGTGAAGCCACCTTGGAAACCGAGCACAGTGCACTGCAATGTAATAGTGTAAAAAAGTGGTCAGGATGTCAAAAGAAAAATAATAAAAACAATACATACACACCTTACTTAAACAGTTGTAGCAACATATGGCAAAATGTAACATACACACCCACACACACAAAATAACTGGAGTTACCCCCCCTTAATAGTTATACACCTATGCATGAATGTATTCCTCTGTCATTTATTCTTGATTTTCTTTTGGAGCTGTAGAATGAAATGGTAAAACTGTGTTAGAAAATTATCTAAATTATGAAAACAAACAAATCCATCATTTTACCACAACATTTTAAAACAAATCTAATCAGGTTTAAGGCTGTTTTTATTTCCGATGCATATGAAAAAAGATAATCTCTAAAAATGAACCATTTATATTTCTGCAATACTTTTTATTACACGAATTTGAAAGAACACATTGCCACTTCATAACATTAGCAAGTTTCTGCAAAGCATCTACTGTAACATACTTGAAGTATATTCATAAGCATGCATGTGAATTTGAATGTGAAAGTGTGAATGTATTTGCTATTTTTAAACTGGATTAATACTGCGTTCACCTGCCATGTTTTTTACTTAGCTTCATCACATATAAAATTAAACAAAAATTATTTCTCAATTCATTTGGCAATTATTTTAGAAATATGTACACAGTATGTGTGTGCTCTGATCCTTTTTTTTTGTATATCATACCTAATTCAATAAATTACTTCCTCTTTTTCCAAAGTTTGTCTTTGTTGTTTAATTTAGTTCTTATCACAGTTTTAATTGCGTTGTTCTCTACATTAAATTTCTGTCTGATGTGCTCTATAGGAATAAATATATATATATATATATATATATATATATATATATATATATATATATATATATATATATATATATAATAAAATGCATAATATATAATATAATACCAGTAAAGCTGATATTTCTCTATAAAACCCTATTCTTAAAACACTGTAACAGCAATGATTACATCCACATAAGAGTGTGATTATAAAAAACAAATCTCAGTGCATAACATACAATTAATCACGAGTTACATTAAGAAAGCCATTGTCAAATATGCTGATAATTTTAAATTCCTTCAAATAATTTTTAGGTCAATTCTTCTTTATTATAAATGTCATGAAATTTAATCTCTCTAGTCCCATCTAAAATGAAAATGGATAGATTTCTGATGGAAACACTGTTTTTACTATTATTCCAAATTCTACAAGCTGAAAATCCCAATACCCACCCCAACACATAATAGTATGCATTTACAGAAATCTGTGTGTGTTGCACTAGGGTCGACTTTGCATTTCCATTCTAAAAATACAACAAATGCCTTACCTCACTGTGCTTTCTTTTGTGACACCTTTTAACAGAATCCATAATCTGACGGTGTATTGCTGCTGAATTAGATTTTTTTGTTTTCATCTTTTTTTGGAGCGTGTCTTCCTACATCAAGAAATCAAAATATCACCATATTTCCTAAATGTTTTCCACAAAGATTAATATTAAAGATTAAAAAATGAAATAAGCAGAGGGCTGGATGTGCTAAAGTTGCCATCACTGTTAAAAGTTTACATTTCTGTTTTAGGAGCAAAGTTACTAAAACAATTTAGCACAGATAAACTTAGTTTAAAGTGATTAATTAACGTTTTTATAGAAATCTATACTTACCTCAAGCAAACTATAAGTTGTGTTTTGTCTTTTCTCACCTAACTTTCTCCAACCCCTCAGGCATTGCAACAACTGGAACGTTAGCAATGTTGATACCTCTTTCAATTTAAAACTATATAATATAGCATACAGACAGAACGATTATATATAAAACCCAAGTACTTACAACTAAATTGTATCAGACGGCATAGGTATTTACTTTCTTCCTCAGATTTCGCACGCCAGTTGACCGCAACTCCATCTCTCTTACACTCGTTCAAGTTCTGATTAGTCAGCTTTATCGGTTCAACATCTTTTAAGTCAGATATGTGGGACGATTTCTCAAAATTGAAATCCAAAAGAACAAAACGCTCGATTCGTCTTCGTTTTGTCCATTCCTTTGTCTGCTTATCCAGTTCATTCTCAAATTAAAACAACCGTTACCATTTAGCACAAGAAGATGTTAGCTCGCACAACAGTGAAGGATACACTGTTCGCTTTTTCCCGCCCAAGGACACATACTGAGGTAATTAACTAATCCATGTTTATATTTATTTATTTATTTATTTATTTATTTGTTGTTATTATTATTATTATTATTATTATTATTATTATTATTATTATTATTGTCTGCCATTGTACTACACTGCACTCCGATGTATTGTAATAGCTCATATTTCCATTAAAGCATATGTCACATTCACAGTACACAAAATAACATTACTGCAATAACTGCAATAATAAGTTGTTAAACTGTGTATGTACTCCATATATACTGCAGTTGTACTGTAGTAGAAAATACATAACTGCAGTACTACTGCATTGTACTACAGATGTACTCCACGTATACAGCAGTTATACTGCACTTGCACTGCAGTACAAATAAATAACTGCAGTACAACTGCATTGTACTACAGTTAACTGCAGTATAACTGCATTAGTATTCCAGTTTATTTTTGTAAGGATCCAAAAGCTTTCAGAACAATTTCAAGTGAGAAAAGCCTTCCGCCTATGGGAATATTGGGTAATGGGGTCCACCAGTCTTTGGTAATTGCAGCTTTTTCTCCCTTTGAAAGTTTGGTATGAACAGCTGCAGCACAATTGTTTTATGTATCCTCACAGTACTGAGATAATCTTACATCAATTTCAAAATTGCTGCATTCATGATTCACACGCACTGCCCTCATAGGGGATAACGTGATCACGCCGTTCAGCCAAACCTGCAAACAATATATAACAAACTCCGAAAAAACGCTTGTCTTCAACATTCTCACACCACTATGGCGTTGATACTATACCACGCCTACCACAGCATGAACACACAGTGCACCAATGAAGCACCAGATCGACCGAGAATAAAACCCGCCCCAGTGTCAATCTTTCTGTTCCACCAATTAGAAAAGCTACTTGGGGGCAATTGCCAAAACCCTTCCTTTTTTATAATATCTGCCCTTACTGTGGCACTAGACTAGTCGGATATGCGACGGACTACTGATGATATATTACTAAAGTTAATAGTCAAAAATATGGGTTTGGTGACAGTTGTCACGTGGCCGGTTATACATCTGGCATATTATTCCATGTTTAACCACTTCAGAGTTTATACGGTTACAATACCCATCCCTATAAGATATGTCTCTATTTTGACCTATAACTGGTATATTACCAGTTTCAATTAATATAAATGTAAAATAATGAAAGAAAGGAAAAATAGACAGAGGTTGTCTCTTGGTATTGGAAATTAATAGTCCACAATGTTTCGGTAATTGCCTGCACAAGTTATTTGTCAGTACAGCTTGCTAATGACCTACGTTTGACCTAATGATAGTCCTCTGCAGCTAACATCTTTTTTTGCGTCAGTCAACATCTATTTTAGGACCGCATATGGACAAATCAGTGATCATTTTCTGGGACGTTTGTGAAAACTTAAAGACACATGCCAAAGGAGATTCTATTCAATTAATATACAGTAAACAGTGGCGGATCTAAATGCTGTTTAGATCAGAAAAATGAGAGGAGATATTTAGTGTAAAATGAAAGTGTATTTATCTATTTTTTGTATGTAAACAGAGGTGGTATTTAGATTTCTTGCTGTATAGATTGGCTGTATTGACCCCAGGGTTCCTTGATTCCTGAAGCACAGATTAATACAGACACAGGTTTTTCTTCTAGTCAGGACTTCACTGTCACTTTTAGAATTATAAATATTAGTGTCTACCCACTTTACTCGTAGAATTCTCACAATGTGCCAACTGCTAAAAACGGTGAGTGTTCTTGGTTCCCTGGCTGGAAGGAATACCTTATTCCTAGCTGACGAGACTGTTTACTACTGCAAAAAGATAGAAGGTTTTTGTCTCTGTCTGATATAAATAGCTTGTGCGTACAGTATACAGTTTAGAAAGATGTTTCAAAAGTATTAATTGACACACCAGAAGGCATTTGTGTTGTAAATTCAAAGCTGCAATTTTTACACAAAATGTATTCTTTGGGGTCAGTGATACATTCCTCCACCAGATGGAGCCTTGCATACAGCTAATGTGTACTCTGTTTCCACCCACAACTGCAGTCTGTTAGGTAAGCTGAAGCTTGTCACGCTTGTGAATGCTGCAGTAGCAAGATGGAACACGTGAATCAATTTCTCGAATGGTATGATCCTGAGGTACTCAGAATTGCTTATCTATGACATCCCAACCCCTCAAAAGTATTCAAACGCAGATACACGGTATTGGCTTGGGCTGTGTGATGACCAGCCGACCAACACCATAGCATTGCAATCATATCTATGGTGACTAAATACTTGTGGTTAGATAATGGGTTATTGAATCCCAGCCTACATTTTAGCAAAGGCTGTTTGAAACTATTTATGTAACTGAATTAGAAAAGTTAGCTTTGAAAATCTCATTAATAAATGGAGCAACCTTGATACATTTCTAAAATTAGAACTATTCACCTACATTTTTTATTAATGTTCTATTCATTCCAGATTACACCTGAAATCAGTATTCTGAAGTAATTCGATGCTGTATACAAGGTCAGCACTCCAATATCCATTACCCAGATATACTTCGCATCTTATCACTCAAGGACATTTACCTGTTTGTTCCTTAGCCACTCCAGTGTAACTTTGGCTGTGTGCTTGGGTCGTTGTCATGCTGAAAGGTGAACTTCTGTCCCAGTTTCAGCTTTCTTGCAGAGGGCAGCAGGTTTTCCTCAAGGACTTCTCTGAACTTCATTCATTTTCCTTTCTATCCTGACAAGTGCCCCAGTCCCTGCCGATGAGAAACATCCCCATAACATGATGCTGCTACCACCATTCTTCACAGTAGGGCTGGTGTTCTTTGGGTGATGCGCCGTGTTGGGTTTGCATCAAACATAACGCTTTGCATTTAGGCCAAAAAGTTCCATTTTAGTTTCGTAGAACCACAAAACTTTTTGCCACATGGCTACAGAATCTCCTGCATGGTTTTTTGCATACTTCAAATGGGATACAATGTGGGCCTTCTTGAGTAATGGCTTCCATATTGCCACCCTACCATACAGGCCAGATTTGTGGAGTGCTTGGGATATTTTTGTCACATGCACACTTTGACCAGTCTTGGCCATAAAAGCCTGTAGCTCTTGCAGAGTTGCCATTGGCCTCTTTGTATCCTCTCTGATCAGTCTCCTTCTTGCCGGCCTGATCTAGGCAGGATCTTGGTGGTGCCATACACCTTCCACTTCTTAATAATCGTCTTGACCATGCTCCAAGGGATATTCAAGGCCTTTGATATTTATCTATACCCGTCCCCTGATCTGTGCCTTTCAACAACTTTGTCCCAGAGTTCTTTTGAAAGCGCCTTGGTGCTCATGGTTGAGTCTTTGCTTTGAAATGCACTACCCAGCAGAGGGAACCTACAGAAACTACTGAATTTATCCTGAAATCATGTGAATCACTACAATTCAACACAGGTAGAGGCCACTTAACTTGGTGTGTGATTTTAAAGGCGATTGGTTACACATAACATAGCTAATTTAGGATTGGTATTACAAGGGGGATGGACACTTATTCAACCAAGCTATTTCAGTTTTTTATTTTTTATTAATTTTATACAAATTTCTAGAATATTTTTTTCACTTGGAAGTTGTGGGGTAGGATATGTAGATAAATGAAAAAAACTATTGAAATGCATTTTAATTCCAGGCTATAACGCAACAACAGGTGAACATTTTGAAAGGGGGAGTAGACTTTCTATAGGCACTGTATATATAGACAGTGGTTTGCAGAAGTATTCACCCCCTACCAATAATGTCACATTTTGTTGAATTGCAAATAATTTATGCAGTTTTTCAAACAAACTTTTTTTTTTTATACAAAGCTGTAGTGGTTAAACTGAACACTTACATGAGGAGGTTAAATGTCAGCAAAATTTGAAAAGAAAATGTACAAAATGAATTTTCTGGTTGCATAAGTATTCTGCCCCTTAAGTCAGTACTTGGTAGAAGCACCTTTTGTAGCAGTTACTGCTATGAGTCTTTTTGGTTAGATCTCTACTAGCTTTGCAAAGAAGGATGGTGAAATTTTTGCCCATTCTTCGCAGGAAAATTGCTCCAGTTCTGATAAGTTTGTTGGGGATCGTCAATGGACTGCAATCTTCAAGTCTCGCCATAAATGTCCGATTGAAGTCAAGTCAAGACTTTGACTGGGCCAGTCAAGTACCTGAATTCTCTTCTTGTTCAACCACTCCAGTGTGGCTTTGGCTTTGTGGTTTGGGTCATTATCCTGCTGAAATGTGAAATTCCTCCTGAGTTTCAGAGTCTTGGCTGACTCAAACAGGTTTTCCTTAAGGATTCACCTGTACTTTGCACCATGCATTCTCCTCTCTATCCTGACAAGCTTCCCAGTCCCTGCTGAAGAGAAGCATCCTCATAGCATGATGCTTTCACCACCATGCTTGACAGTTGGGATGGTGTTGACTGGGTGATGTGTTAGGCTTGCGTCAGACGTAACGATTGAAATTTATACCGAAAAGTTGAATTTGGTCAGATGTTTTTGTGGGTTGTAGTAGTATATAGAGGGAGTCTGAGAGAAAAAATGACACAAAAAGTTTAGTGCTTCTTTCATTTGTTTGGTGTGCAAGGTAATCAAACATGCAATCTTCAGGTGTGAAAAAGTTATTGCCCCCCCCCCCTAGTTAACTTAACCCAATTAAAGGGATAATTAGGCCCTGTCCAATATAAATTTGACTAACTTTGGCCCTTACCATCAGAGTGAAGTTGTCAGCACACAGGTTCTAGAGGCACATCTTGCCACGATCAAAAGAAATTCCTGAAAAAAAATGTGCTGATGCCTATCAATTTGGAAAGGGTTACAAAGTCATTTCTAAGGCTCAGGGGCTCCACCAAACCAATGTCAGAGCCATATTGTCCAAAAGGAGAAAGTTTGGGACAGTAGTGAATCTTCCCAGGAGTGACTGTCTGCCAAAATCTCTCCAAGAGCAAGGCATAAAATCATCCAGGAAGTCACAACGAACCCTAGAACAACATCCAGGCATCTGCAGGCCTCTCTCGCCTCAGCTAAGGTCAGTGTTCATGACTAGGCAAAAATGGGATTCATGGCAGAGTAGCAAGGCAGAAACCACTGCTCACTAAGAAGAACATGAATGCTTGTCTCAAGTTTGCTAAAAAAAAGCACCTGAATGATCCTCAAGAGTTCTGGAACAATGTTCTATGGACAGATGAGTCAAAAGTAGAACTTTCTGGTCAACATGGACCCCGTCATATCTGGTGAAAACCAAACACTGCATTCCACAGTAAGAACCTCATACCGACGGTCAAGCATGGTGGTGGTGGAGTCATGATTTGGGGATGCTTTGCTGCATCAGGACCTGGACGACTTGCCATCATTGAAGGAACCATGAATTATGCTCTGTATAAGAGAATTCTACACGAGAATATCAGGCCATCCGTCTGAGAGCTGAAGCTGAAGCACAGCTGGGTTTTGCAGTAAGACAATGATCCGAAACATACAAGCAAGTCTATATCAGAATGGAAGAACAAGAAATTTTAAGTTTTGGAATGTCCTAGTCAAAGTTATTGCTGCTAAAGGTGGCGTAACCAGTTATTGAGTCTAAGGGTGCGATTACTTTTTCACACGGGGGCATTGGGTGTTGCATAACTTTCTTTAATAAATGAAATAATTATCAAAATTTGTTATTTGTTCACTCAGCGTCCCTTTTATCTAATATTAGATTTTGGTTGAAGATCTGATAACATTCAGTTTCAAAAATATGCAAAAATGCAGAAAGTCAGACAGGGGGCAAATACTTTTTCACAGTACTGTACATGTTTTTTTTTTTTTTTTCACAAACTCCATACGTGCTTTAAGATGAGGCTTTTTGAGTAATGGCTTCTTTCTTGCCATCTGTCCGTACAGGTCAGCTTCGTGTAGGGACCGGCTTATTGTTGATGTTTGAACACTGACTCCCATCTCAGACATAGAACTTTGCAGATCTCTCAAGGTCATTGTTGGATTCAGAGTGACATCCCAAACCTGTTTCCTGCTTGCCCAGCTGCTCAGTTTTGGAGGGCGACCTGATCTGGGTAGTATCTGGGTGGTATGATGCATCTTCCACTTTTTAATGATGGACTCCACTGTACTGAGAGGGATAATCAGCACCTTTGAAATCTTCTTGTACCCTTCTCCTGCTTTGTATCCCTGACTTGTTTTTGCACCTGAGCTGATTTAGGGCTGCAGTAGCAAAGGAGTTATATAGTTATAAAACTGAGATTTATCAATGTGGAGTAGTTTGTGTAGATTCTACATGTAAAGTCTAATTTGAAAGCGTCGTGGACTATGCTTAGGTGCCAACAAAAATGTGAAAACTTTGCTGGAGGGTGAGTATTTCTGCAAACCACTGTGTGTGTGTGTGTGTGTGTGTATATATATATATATATATATATATATATATATATATATATATATATATATACACAAAGCCCATCTCTTCAATGTCACAATGTACTTGGTTATCTGGCACAGCCCACATTTTTTTTTCTCTCTGCATGCCAGATCAGTCTGTCTTTATAGTGCATCACAAGAATGCAGCAAAAACAAAGCGAAAGAGACAAGCTATGGTAATGTATATGTTAAACATTAAACAGTTTTAGATACTGTGATGGATTTTATAAAAATAATCTGTAATCTTTGGTTGTTTTTGTGGATTTTCTTTTGCCAGTGAACTGTGACATTAAGGTCTTATCGAGCACTATAGTCTGTAATTTTGAATACTGACTGTTTTAATTCTGGAAACTGGTGTTTTTTAATCTTTTGCTAAATTGCATTGCCTTTTACATTTTACGCAGTTCTATGCATGGGTAACATTTTGATTTAATATTGCTGTTGTGTTGTTAATGGGGAATTTTACATACTGCTACAATACGTACCAGATTTAAAAGTACTGTATGTACTGTATTACAATCCACGTGTCCACAGTCATCTCTCTTGAATCATATCGTTCTGAATTAAAGTACTTCTGTTGAAAATATACTACTGTACCAACAAAACCAATACAGTACATATAAATGAAAGGCTACTTATTTTAAAACACTGTCCTTTCAGCTGAGTATTTTTGACATTGTATCTTTTTTGAATTCCCTGAAAAAATGGACATGGGTTGGAATGGGCTAAAATGAAATAATCGGATATGCGTCACACTCGTTTAACCGTCACTGAAGTCAACATTTTATAGGGTTGCATATATGAGTGCTGACTGTATGATGTTTTAGATAGTAGTATAAAATTGATGCTCGTTATATAAAAGCTGTGCACTGTACAAGAAGTGTGCATATACAAAAGTGAGCTCTGTCATGCTCCTTCACACATGGTATGGTTATACACCTGTGCATGTTTACATGCTTAACATTTCAGTAGTATACCAGCAAGTTATTTCTGTATCATTCTTTAATTGTTCTTTTCGATGCACTTTATCAGAAAAAACAGTAACATTAAATACCCAGTGCACATAGTTACAGGTCACAATCACATAATAATCTCACAGTACGTGAAAGCTAAAAACTTTTTTTTATAAAATCAACCGTTTTCAACCAGATTATCGCCAAATGCAATCCGACGTGTACGGGTACAAAATCAAGGCAGTTATTATGTTCACCGTGTAGAATGCGACAGACAGATGGATGGATATCAGAGTATAAGGGTCCCCATTTGAATGAGGACACTAAAAATCAGCTTTTAGTTGTCTTCTACAACTTTACCCGGCCATTCTCTGCAAAACAGTCAATTTGGAACCTGTGTGAAAGCTTTTTGTCGTATCAGTAATCAACTGATATTCCAGTCCATTAGTGACCTGCTTGTGTGTCCTCTGAAACTTGCAAAAGCAAGCACACTGTTGTAAAATTCTTTATCTCAGCACATTATATTTCAGTAAGAGCTTAATTAAAAGATAGACTGATGACCCTTCTGATCTCTAGCTTGCATACATCCGGTGGAATATCAATTTCTGTACTCACAGATTCTAGAGGTTGTACAGTACAATCATGCAATCTTGGTCTGCAATTTAAACATAAACTGTATTGAAATTTTATTTATATATATATATATATATATATATATATATATATATATATATATAATATATATATATTTATATATATATATATAGATATATATATCACTGAAACAAGCAGTTATCTCAAGGGTCATGCTTTTAGAAATATCGGGGGATTTCTAATATTTTGTCCATAGCAATATGTAAACTGCATTGTCACAACATGTTTAGACGGGTTGTTAGGTGTTAAGATGGGTGTGATTCAAAATAAATATGGTTAAACACTGTGGTTTTTAAGTAAGAGGTTAAATGTAACATAGTGTGTACTCCCTTCACTTTGACACACAAATACTATAATACCCATGATTCAGGATAGCAGCTGACCTGGTACAGCGGGAAGATTAGCAATTTAAAGGAAGTGCAGGACAGACAAAGGGTTGTGTGTAGAGAGGTATAAGAGTGTAGAAGGAGTATTAGAGCTGGCTAAGAGATTGTGTGGATTCACAAAAGAAATTGGATTACAACATTGTATATTCTCGAAACCTTGAAGCAAGAGGATAACTAGTCACAAACTCTGGGAGCCTTTTTAATGAAAGGACGCTGTGAGTAAAACGCAACTAAATATTAAACGTGCGCTTGTTAGTTCAGAGGATCCTGTGAAGAGTCATAAAAATGTGTTTTAGGATTATGGGAGACTCGTTGTTTTATCACAGAAATCATTACTAAGAAAAGTAATCTGGGTGATACTTACTTGATGCCAGACATATCGCTTAAAAACTCTTATTGTTCATAAACTGCTGAGTGTGTGCCACATCGTGTTACTGACTTTTTTGTCAGACAAAATTCTGAGTCTGATAAAGTGTATGCAAGCGACAGACTTTGCATATCATTCGGTGGTTCATGGACATAGTTTCAGGTCGGGTGATTGCACCACTAAACTGATCAAGAAAGTGTATGATCCCAAGTTTGCTTCTGCATGTACCAAAACCGAGGCCATTGTATGCAATGTATTAGCTCCATTGAGGAAGAAGTGCAAGGGGATTTGGAAAAGAGTGCTTTTGTCAGTCTGAGTGTAGACTCATCAAACCATGAAGCCATAAAACTATTTAAAGTGTTAGTGCATTATTTCTTACCTTCAAGCGGAGTCAACACTAAAATAATAGAATTTTCTTCTCTGCCTGGAGAAACGTCTGATTTGCAAATGGAATATCTTTCTCAACTGATTGGGAAACATTCTCTCAGTGAGAAGATTGTTGGACTTTGTGCAGACAATACAAATACTACTTTTGGTGGTGCCAAGCTAGCTGGAAAAAACAACATCTGGAGGAAACTACAAGGGAAATTGGGAAAAGACATTTTAGGCATTGGTTGTGCTGCCCATGTTGTACATAACTGTCTGCGAACAGCAGCGGATTGCCTTCCAGTTGACTTGGAGTGTTTTTCAGTGAAAGTATACAAGTATTTTCATATCTACACTGTTCGTGTTGAGGAACTAAAAGATGTTGACGGTTTTGTAGATATGTTGTAGATATTTTGTAGATACCTGTTACAGCATGGCACCACACAATTTCTTTCTCTCGGGCCAGCTCTTGAAAGAATATTGCTGCTGTTTGATGGACTGAGGTCATACTTTCTTTCCCAAGAGAAATGTCTGACAATGTTAAAAAAAAACAATTCAGTGATCCATGCACAAAATTGTGGATTTCTTTTGCTGTTAAACAAGCGGCTACTTTTCACTGCACAGTGGAAGTTATCGAGCGAAACTGAGGTTGCACTGCACATCCATAGCCTTAAAGACCTTTTAACGGCAAAGCTCAGAGAAAAATTTGTGACCACAGATGTGAAAGCGCAGTTGGATGTTTTGGTCAAAGATGGTGATATCAGTGCTGAGGAGTTTTATGGGGCTGTTAAGAACTTTTATTCAATCGTTCTTGAGTACCTGGATCATTGGGCTGCTTCATTTGAGGGCACAGAGAAGCTGGGATGGGCCCTGCTGAGGAGTGTCCCACTGTGGAGTGAGATTCAGGGGAGCCTTTCCCACTTCCATTCAAGAACCCCACTGTCATGGACAAAGGCAAAAGAAGTGATCAACTGCCGCATTCCCGACTGGAACAAAGAGAAGACAACTGTCTCTGACAGGTGGAGAGAAGTTTTCCAGGATTTGGACAGGAATAATGTTAGTTACAAAGCATTTGCCAAGGCCGTGGAGTTTGTTCTATGTCTGCCAGGAACATCAGCTCCAGTTGAGCCTGTTTTTTCACTGATGAATGCTGCGTGGTCCTGCGTGGTACTTTATAACATTCTGCAGCATGCATGGCTGATGATGATGACACTGTAGCGCTATCTACTTTGGTCAGTGATGTGTCTGTGAGTAGTAGCGCCGTCTACTACTGTGTGAGTTACTTAGTGATTTGTCTGTCTGTCTGAGTAATGCCGACTACTACAGTGATGTAGCCTATTTGTCTGAGTAGCAATAAGTAGCTAGTATACTGTATCTAGAGATGTCAGCTATATGAGTAGTAGTCCTGTAACATCATCATATCACGTCATGGAGAGAAGAGCGGTACAAGGCTCTGATTGAGAGAGCTGGGCTGGCGATACTGCCCAAAGCAACAGCAGCAGCAACCGTTATAATGACCCCTCACTAGTACGCACTTGGGGACAGGCCCGGTCTATTGAAGGTAAGGATGTTGAAGGCGCTGGGGTGCTAGTATTTCCACATTTCATTATCAAGGGGCAGTTACTGTATAAGGTAAACCATGCCACGTGCACAGGACAGCCTGTAACACAATTATTGGTTCCCCCGTGTTGTCGACTGGAGGTCATGAGGCTGTCACATGGTATCCCTTTTGCTGGGCACCTCGGAGCTGACAAGACAAGGGAGTGAATATTGACTCGATTTTATTGGGTAGGACTTCATGAAGATGTGTCGAAATATGTATCCACATGCTGAGACTGCCAGCGAGCAGTGCCGGGTTGAGTGCGCCCCGCCCCTTTGGTCTCACTGCCGATTATTTCCACTCCCTTTGAACGCATCGCAATGGACATAGTCAGAACTTTGCTGCCTTCTGACTCTGGGTATACACATATATTAGTAGTCGTAGATTATGCAAGAGGCAGTTCCATTGAGGTCCACTAGTGCTTCTGCAATAGCCAAAGAATTACTGCAGATTATGGCTAGAGTAGAGATCCCCAAGGAGATTTTGACTAATCATGGAACTAACTTCTTGTCCAACACATTACAGCAAGTATACAAAATACTAAACATAAGTCCCATCAGGATGTTTGTTTATTATACAATGATAATAACACTTTAATTGCTTTGGAACGCTTTTATCAGACTTTGAAGTCGATGCTGAGACGGTTTGTAAATCAGGAGCAAAAATATTGGGCATCGCTTCTTCTCTACCTCCTTTTTGCTGCGAGAGAGGTGCCGCTGAGTTCGACAGGATTCTCCCCCTTCAAGATCTTGTACATCCGACAGCCTCGCGTCATCCTCGATCTGTTGAGAGAGAGGTGGGGGGAGGCTCGTCCAAAAATGTACTGCAGCATGTGCGCCTACTTAGAGATCGCCTAGATTTGGTCCAAGACAATCTCAGAACAGCAGCATTACAACAAAAATGCATTGATTCAAACCTTTCGACCTGGAGACAAGGTAAGGCAGCTGCTTTTTTTTTTGCAATTACTAGTTAATTATTCACTTGAATCCCAGCACGTGAATTAATTATGTGCAACGTCGTGCTCACATTTTAACTACATTAAATGTACGTGAAGTGATGTACAATCCCGTGCCTAAATACAAATATGCATTTTAAACACTCGCGTTACAGACCCGTTTATATCCCGTGTACCAATGACTATACACCAACATTTAACAAACCACACGCAACATAACAGATAATATACACAGGGGCGGGCACTTTGTCACACCTCCCCAAACGAAAGACTCACTCTTCGCATAGGATAAAACGAAAGACTCATGCTCCGCCTGGGATTACACCATACATAACCTGACTTAACATAACATAACTTGTTCATTTCTGCGTATTGCTTATGACAGGCTGAAGCTAATAGGTTTCAATGTGTCAGCATGCAGGAAAAATAACCCATTCTCCTGGTTTAATTTTGGAGGCCCCTTGAAACCTCCTCAAGGCCCATTAGGGGGTCTGGACCCTCGGTTGAGACCCCCTGCTCTAGGGGACAGGTTATCAGTCCTACTCTGGTGTAACAGCTCTACTTATAGAAGACAAGGTGCTTTTAAACTTCACCAGAATGCGGAGGCTTAAAAATAAATGATACATTATGAATCTGAACAAGAACACTGGATTGATAATAACACTGTTATATTTTATTCTCATACCAAGTGTCTCTTTAAGAGGACCGCTGGGTCATATTAATCCCAGACATCTACCGATATACAGTGTAATACAGCTTTAAAGCACCAGCGATGCATGGACATATTGCTTTCAGGCAGTTTAAAGACCTTGTCACACTGCTTTTTGATAATTATTGTATGTTACAGGTTTTTTTTTTTTTTTCACTATAAAAACTGCACTAGAGAAATCAGATTCCTGTAAGGGACGTTTAACACCAACAAAAACAGCAAAATTGCATTACTATTGCACTCTTCAAAAGCTGTGACACACAAGGAGCTTTACAGAAAAGATTAACGAGTAAATGTAAGTATAGGCGCAGTGCAAATAACTGCGGATGCAAAATCCTTCCTTGTTTGGAAAAAGCCTCAGCCAACATCAATTATGATAGTGTCCTTAGGAAAATATATGTATTGGCCTGCACTTTTCAGCATGGCATCCAGAAATTTTCCTTGCACTCTGGAAAAGGTAGATTGGGCTATCTCTCCAGGCATTCCAACTATGGTCTGAAAGGAACCAGAGGCTAAGTAGTGCAATGAGCACAGCACTTTCACATGTGCAGGGATAGTGGTCCCTAGATTGACACCTGGGTCTAGCTCATCCCTCAGTTCAGCTATTAGGTCTAGGATGACCTGCAGAGTGAGATAATAACGCTTTCTCACCGCATCCTCCAGCATTCCAAACAAAGTGACCCTGGGATTGAATATGCAGGGTCCTCTTCGTCTTGCCCTTCTCCGAACGTTTTCCTGCCTCTCCTCAACAATAGTCAGGTGTCGCTGTATCCTTACATCAACCTCTAAAAAAAAATGATTGTTTTAATTCCACAACCTTAAAGAAAAATAAAGTGTGCACAGAAATTGTTAAATTTACCATGTTTTTCCCACATGTGCTTAACAGGACTGAACATGCTCCATTTAAATCATATAACAGTGTGACCTTTCACTCTGCCAGCAGTGCAAATGGTGACGTTATCACATGGTTTGAATGGAATGGGAAGTCTAGTCCCTGGATCTAAGATTCTCTAGACAAGCGCTAAGAAACTAATTCTGTAGGTAAAGGAAGATTTAGAAAAAACTAAAGTATAA
Organism: Polyodon spathula; assembly: GCF_017654505.1. Lineage (NCBI taxonomy): Eukaryota > Metazoa > Chordata > Actinopteri > Acipenseriformes > Polyodontidae > Polyodon > Polyodon spathula. Next base: position 23,157,347 of record NC_054537.1, on the reverse strand, counting down.
CTCACTATTGGAGATACAGATTCCATCCAGAACCACTCCCAATGAGTGTAAACACATAAAATAGTAAGGGGAATGTAAAAAACAGAAATGAAAATTATATTTGAAGCTACATAGCATATTAAAGTCATTGTCAAATTGCAAAATTGCTATTCAGTTGCTCAGAAATTTTACTGTGTTTCTGTAATACAGATGGTCTTCGAAGTGTGAATATTCCTGGATCTTTTCGCTTTGGATGAATCAACAACACTGTTAATCATTGCTAATTGTTGTTTTATTCATTTGTAATTATTTTATTATAAACCTGATGATATTTTGGATGCAGGATTGCTGGTCTGCAACTCACTGATAAAGACTACAAGTATTAATAAACAAAAATCACTTGTATTATGTGATAATACATTAGTCTGCCACAACTGAAAACTCAAACTCAGAAACTCAAAACAACGATGCTGGATTACACATTTAAAAGAGACCTCTAACAGAAGAAGATTGTATTTAAACACATAAAATAGCGTGCTTACTTCTAGGTGTGGAGCCCTGTCTTAGACACGCATCGGCACTGCTTCAATTAAGCTCATACCATAGCGGCAGCAAAAGTTGAGACAATAGCAGCAAAAGCATCGATGTGAATGACCAGGTGTCTTTCAGTGGTCTTTCTGGTTAACTAAAGATTAAAAAGATGGTGTATACATACATTCTTTCGTGCCTACTGAGACAGGATAACGTCAGGAATGAGACTCAAGAGTCAGGAAGCTGCAGTTAAAGCAGTGTTGCACACGTTTATTTACAAAACACAATAAACACAGCAAAGAAACAATAGCATAGGGGCCAAAATAAAAGCTTAAAAGAAAACAATACATGCTTGTCCAGCCTTCGCTGAACTTTTGCATCCCACTCTATCTAAACTCCTCTCTTTATAGGGGCTTGACCATCAATTAACCAATCAAGTCCCAGCCACATTCCGCATATAGATTCTGGCACATAACCCCATCCCTGCCGAACTTAGATTCAAAATAATCAAACTTTATTATTAAAACTAAACAAAAACACTCCCTGACGCACCTATTTTCTTTTTACATGCGTCCAATATGTTTTACTGCATTTTGTTCCTTTTACTAGTGTGCTGTTGTCAAAAGCAGCTTTGTGTTGTATTGCAAAAATACTTTTCCTCCTGGGTACACATTCTGAACATGACACCTGCATAAACCCAGACTCTACAGAGCCTGCCTGATACATGACTATAGAACTCTCCTACAGAACAGAATCTCAAAACAGCAAATGTGCATCAAAATGTGTTTTTCCATTATCTGTAAAATATTCAGCTGTTGTGGGAAATCACCTAGAACAGCAGCTTGCTGATAATATTAGCATCACTTGTTTCCACTACACGTTTAAAGGCTGTTCAGGCAACAATCTACAAGTACAGTGTTGTAGACAAACAACGGTGCAAACATTACAGTGATAGCTGGAAGAGCAAAACAAGAATCCCAGGTACAATATTGCATAGCAAAAATGAATCAGTTGTGACAGCACTACAGTGTATTACATATTGTACTAAAGCGTTCATATTATTATTCCTGCAATAAAGAGAAAGTAGCTTCAAATGATAGTTCAACGGTTAGTTTTAAATAATACTAATTACAATTGTAAAATGTATACTTAATACAATAATGTGTAACCTTCTAGTATGGGAGAGAAAATGGCTAATACATATCAAAAAAGCAGTTGTTGACAGCATTCTTTATGGTGCTTTATAAGCAGGACTGTATCCCAATACAGACATGTATGGGGAGATCGTCTCCATGTGTCCAGCAGGATATTGAGATTTATGCCTAGGGATCTCCTGTCCCAATAATATTGCAATTGAAATACTGGGACCAATATAAAAGATAGAAACTGGACATAGCAAACAAGAAAGGGTTTCTGAGATGATTTCTAAAAATTCAAATATACATTTAGCAAGACAAAGCTAGACCAAATCAGACTGAAGCTGCCAGTTTCCAAAAACTTATTCAGAGCTTTTACTTGAACACTGCTTTTCTCATTGAGATAAGTAGGTGCTGCTCTATACCTCCAAATGTTTTCAGTTACCAATAGATTATTTTAACCTCATGTCAATCAGACTGTCAGGATGTGAGTGGTGTGGGAAGGCATTGAATGTCCAAACACTTTAATATAATTTCCAAGCATCCATACTTTAATAAATAAATAATACAATCCGCCCCCTCTACCAGCAATGGTACGGGGGAGTGAATACTGTTCCAAACACAAACACATAAATCCTCTAACAATTCCAGAAGTGCTCCGGGGTGTTGGCTGTGAGTGGGCTGGGCTGTGCTGTGCAGAAGTAGTGGTGCTCCAGGGTGAATGTGCTGGCTCCGTGGCGACAGCTTCCAGTCCTACTCGTCCTCTACAAAACAAAACAAACAACAATAGCGCTCTCTGATGCATTAGTTTCAGTGTAAGGGGCCATATTCACGTAGCTGCATCCCCTCTGTACTACCAAACTCCTCTGTGACCAGCACAGCACCACGCTCTATCCAATCATTGCGTGCCCCAGAACTGATCATAATAAAATTGTTTAGCAGCCTTGCAACTACGCCCTTTCTCCAAGATGGCCGACTTCTGGTTCCGTCCTCCCGTCGAGTCGGGCCATCTCTGTGAAAGCATACCACTAACCTTACCTAGCGCCCTTCCTGGTCTGGTATACTTGCAGCTCAGATTCCATTCCATCTCCCTTCATCACACTTACTAAAACAAAACATGACACCCGTTTCAAGCAGGTGTGGAAGCGATGCCAGGAAGCAGTCCAGTTGAGTTGGCTGTGCCAGGAATTGTATCATAATTAGCTGCTATAATTACACTGATTTGCATCATGTACATATTCACTGAATGGCAATGCTGTCATTTTTTTCTGTAAATTCAGTAGGTGGTATGTGTTGTGTGTCTTACTAATGCAGCTCATTGATCTCATGCTGCTCAGAAAGCTCTTTGAAATCACCTCTCTTCACTTTAAGGATTTCCTGTCTTTGTGGAAAAAACAAATCATATTGATCTTGAGTCCTTGTTTAAAGCATCGATGACCTGGATAAGCAATCTGGGACTAGAACTGGGAGCAGAAGCAATTGATTATGTTTTGTTGATGATGGGTTTGTACTTTTAGATATATTGGCACAACTGACCCTACAAGGTTTGCACAAAACAATAGAAATACCTGCCATAGCACATAATGTGTTATGCTGTTTTTGCCTTACACTGGTGTCAATTAAAAATACAAGACCCTACTTGGGTTTACTGTTGAATTAATGTTCATTCATGGCATATGCGTATTTCCTGAGCATCACCCCTCTCTAGTATTTTTAGAGCAATAATATCAAGATTATAACTATTAACTAGTTTTTTAGTCTAACGTCTTAATTAAAAAACATAGTTGCCGGTTTTTTTGCACCAGAACCCAGCAGCAACATGCAAGGTATTATGGGCAACTGTGAAACCCCGAATAGGGCAGCAAAGGCAGCAAGGTTGGCTTTGATTTGTCATGAGTCTTCAATGATTCCAACTTGTTTTGGAGGGATACTGAAGAAACTGATTTGCAATAGGGAGATTCTGCTTGTTTACAGAATAAATTTCATAATTGCCATTGGCATCAATCCATCAGTGAAATGCAACACAATAAAAAACGTTTGTGTGACAGGCGCCATGTGTTGCTTATTTTCTGGACAATCCCTGTTAGAAAGCCTTGCTGAATTAAAACAGAAAGTAACCACCAGTTTTATTTCTTGCTGACTGCCTCTTTAATGCAGGGGTATATAATGTAAGCCCTCCTTTATCCATTATTACGATGTTGTGTCACAATTCAGTCTGTATGCAAGAACTAGCACCTTAAAATGGAATCAGGCTAGGCTAGCTGCATTTACTGTATAATAAAAAGTGTTGCACTATAACTTATATCCTTCAGTCTCTCATTACTGGTATTTCAAGTTATGTAAGAAAGCCCTGTAAGGTTTCAGAGCTTCACAATGTTTCCATTCATTTCCATTAGAACCTAACAGCTGCATAACTAACACTTTTATTTCAATATTAGTTAAGATAAAAACAATCAGAAATGTAGACCAGTAGACATCACTGAGCTCTTTATTAGGACCCCCCTGCCAAATACTGCCTCGACCCATCAATGACGGCCTACATCACAAGATGCCTGAAGGTATTGTTTTGGATTGTGGTCCATTCTTCCAGAAGTACAGCCCATGGTTGTTGAGGTAGGAAGAGGAATGCACCCACACATTCTACAGATGATCCATTGGATTCAATGCTGGTAAAGGGAAATGGCAGAAGTCATTATCATGCACAAATGCTACATGAACATCTGCTTCTACACATTAACCTTAACCTAAACTTACCGTACAATTTAAACCACAGCCCTTAAACGTAAACCTTAGTCATTGTTCTTGTTAATGTTCTATTTATGCAACTACTGAAAAAAGTATTCTGTGCACAACATGTTTAGGGCTTCTTTTCACTGCTTATTTTGAGCTATTTTTTAGTTTAATGTAAATCTTTTTTTTTTTTTCGGGGCTTTTGTTTTTGACATACTTTATAAAATGTGTGTTTTTGGTTACTTTCCAAAATGCTTGAGCGTTTTTTTTCTGTCAAAATATGTATCGTAGTAACTCGACAGTACTTGCACTCTTAAATTGTACCTTTCCTTTGCTGTGCTCCACAACGAAATCCTTATGGTCAATTCTGTTTTAAATCCTCAGTATTGTAGCGTGCACAGGGAAAGGCAGCAGCAGGGCTGGTAGGTGACTTAATCACACACAGGGAGATAAGCCTGATATACGCTCCTTGCAAAGGAGCCGACTCTTGTACGGCGGTATCTGCACTATGCTTTAATATGAGAGGTCCCAGGTTCACACCCGCCCTCCGTCTGTGTGTGGATTGCCTCGCCTTGTGAGATGCGACTGCCTGCGTTAACCAAGATCGCTACAGTATCTTAATTGTAATACAGCTTTAAATCCTGCCAACAACATTCCATTCCTTATTGTAATCTTGTTTTAAATCTCGCAAGCGGAGTCTCCAGTAGAAATGTTTTATTTTTTTATTGGGAAGAGGTAAAGTCAACATTCATTGATTAACAATTTCCACAGTTTTTCCAGTATTTATTGGCTATCCACCGATTACATTTTTTTATTATTATTATTTTTTATCAGGGGTGTTTTATCAGTTTTTATCTGTTAAAACCAAAATCAGAAGCCCGAAACACATTATTCAAAGTGGGATGCTTCTGGAGCATTTACTGTAACACCAGACGAATTGACCACCTGCCTGTCATGCTGCAGCAGTTCACAGACAATACCAGCACGATGGCTGAGTTGTGTTATCATCATGAAAGCTGTTCTGTGTGTCAATGTAAACATTCAGCTTTGAGGGGTGGTCTTTCCCTTGATTAGTAATAAAATTGATCTCTTAGCAAAACTCTAATAAACGTTTGTGACCAGGATGGGTCGTGTGGTGATGTCACACCAGGGAGGAGACAGACACAGACAGCACTGAGGTATGAATGAATGCGCTGGTGCGCAGATTTATTGTAAAATAAAAGGTTTAAACAGAAACAAAACACTTTCACAAAACAACTCACAGAGCAAAATAAAGGTTTACACAAAAATAACTTGTATATATGATAAGTGGATTAGTGCCAGGGAGAGGCTAATGATAAGGGAGGGTATAAGTACCTGTGTACTGCTCAATTTAGGGAACTAGATTTAAGACTCCAATGAGTGACTGACTAGCTGTGTACTTGGTATATAGTGGCTGTGTTAAATACAGGCTTGTGGATTTGTTTTTGTTAAATTATTAGTGTTTTGTACTGGTAATTTTCACATGTGACTTCAATTAAAGCTCACCTTTGGCATTTTAATCTCGACTGTTTCCTGCCACCTGCAATAGCCACTTGACCACGATACTTTACAAACCCCCTTTCTTTATTACTTCATTTTTCTAGGGATAAAAAACAAACCGTGATGTATATAGAGTATATGGTGGGCTACTGTATTATTTAAAATTTCACACTGTAATCCCTGGCATGAATCTGAACCATTGTTCTGTACTTTCATGTAAAGTGTAGGAATGAACACCCACACTAGAGGTATGACTGCTGTTTGAAACAGTTATCTTCCATGTTGAGAAGCAGCTGTGCTTATATCTGAATATGAAGTACAGCATTGTCCGAATCACAACGTGGGTGGGTGCGAAAGAACCTTAACAAATGGTCCAAGCTTTTTAATGATAAAAGAGGGGCTTCAGAAACAATTACTGTGAAAAGAACTTTTATACAGTATATCTTTTTTTTTTTTTAAAAAGTGTTTATTGAAGTCAGGCGACATTTACTGACAGTTAGCTGAGAGTTTGTTGTCATCAGAGTGATTACTGGGACACTGTTGGTATAGACAATAAAACAACCTCCGGTTCTCAACTCGTATCAATACTTTTGAAAGTGGAATAAAAATATCCAGGCATTTCAATGTTGTTTAAAAGAACAACCTACTTTCATTTACCAAAACAATTTGGTTTCCATGACAACTAGGCCGTCAACTAGCTTGTAAAAAATAATATTTTAACACGTAATCCTCAAAAAAACATCATACTGTATAGCTGTGAGAGGATGTGTGGTGATTCACTGATTAACACGGGAGTCAGAAATGTCTGCTGAGACGTCACACAGGTGCACAGGATTTATTATTGACACAGGTGTAATTATTATCTCAGGGTTGCTACCAGCAATGGTATCGCCCTGAGGCACTGGACATGTAGAAATAATAGTTCATAATCAAAAGGAGAAATAAAAAGGGAAAACTAACACTGCAAATAAAACTACAAAGAAATGTGTTGCTTTAAGCAGGGTCTCACAGCCTCCGCTAGCCTGCCAGACACGATTTACAGGGACGCTGTTCTGTTCCCTCAGTACTCTTTTATGGGGTTGCTCAGATCACCCTGATCTCAAATATATAACATCCCACGGACTGTATTTTTACCTGTATGGGAACGTAAACAAACTCAAATCCACCTCCGCTGCCTTTAGGTAGTCTCTACTGCCACCTGGTGCCTCATCAGGCACCAGCAGTTTCTTTTTTATAGGGTCGATCATCCCCCCAAGACCTGCCCCTCAACCAATCAAAGAGGTCTGAGCAACACACCCTCGCTCAACCTTTTTGTGTCAGCGCCATGACTGGCGGGTCAAAACAGGGATTCCACCCCCCGCCCCTGAATGCACAAAAAATCCCAATTGCACACTTCTTTGGGTTAACAGTGAGCTCAGCATTCCACAGGGATTGCAAGACTGCCGCTACCTTACAGAGAAGACTAGACCAATCCTCACTGTGATGTGGTCGAAAATGAGATCCATCACCCGATGAAAAGTGGCAACCCAAAGGGCATGGCAGTAAACTGATATCGGGATTGGGGTTAGAGGTATCTGCCAGTACTCCTTCGTTAAATCCAGTGTTGTCATAAAGTGAGCCGTCCCTAGACGTTCCAGCAACTCATCTACCCAGGGTTGGGACTCCTCTATTACCCCAGCCTGAGCATTTTGTCAATCTCCATTTTCACTACCTGTCTTTTGCATTCAGTAGGCTTCTGGCTCATGGATCAATTTCAACATGATGGTGGGCTACTGGAGTCTGCCCTGGGACTGAAGAAAACACGTCACCAGCGCCCGAGTCTGACATTTCTGTTTTGGTGTCAGATAGTCCCCAATCTACCGACCCTGTTTTTGCCAAAACAGAAAGATCAGGTGCCAGGTCTGTGACGTGATCTGCTTGTGCCACTAACAATGCCTCCTGTTGCAACCAAGGCTTCAGGAGGTTTATGTGATAAATGTGCTTTTCTGTCTGCTGCCCACAGCTGGCAGATCTCATAGTGCACATCCCGGTATGTAACCTCTAAAGGTCCTTGCCATTATGCCAGAAGTTTAGACTCAGAGCTGTGTAACAATAGAAGCCATACCAAAAGTGGGCCAACAGCCTACTGATTTCCTGTGTGGTTTTGTTAACACTTAAAACGCACATAGAGAGTAATGCCATCAATGTAACACTGGTTGGCAGTTGACATTCTGGCAGTTAGTGATTAGCAAATACAAGGGTTTGGTATCCCCTACATGTAAGCATCTGTTGATACAGTACAGCTGTAAATTGTTGCGTGACAACCCCCCGCAGACTATTGGTTCAAGTATACACAACGAGAGATTGGAATGAGTCTGAGCCCGACGAAACTGTTAAAAAAAAAGTTGCTGCAGTTGTAACCAATGAGGGAGGCGTGAAAGCAGAATGTTTTAACTTAAACAGGCAGGAGGAGACAGAAAACAATTTGAAAAATGCACAGATTGCCTAGCAGGAGTTGTGGAACGTATCGGGACACGGACAGACAGGTAATGAAAGAATGGGGGGAGTGAAGAAAAAGACACAGGTAAAGCAAGATGCAGTGTGTAAAAGAAATGGTCGGCTGACGGCACACACTTCGGAGGACAGCATGTGTTCATCTTCACTGTTCCCGAGTCAGCACGGGGGTGGTAGCAGAGAGCTGAGCCTAAAAATAATTGGCTATTCCAAATTGGGAGAAAATGATAAAAACAATTGGCAATTGCTAAATTAAAGAAGAAAAAAAAACTGAAAATAGAGGCAGCTTGAAAAAATGTATATGTGGGAATAAAAAGTCGTTATAATCAGGTTCAGATCACACATTGAGGTGCATTTTGAAGAGAGAAAAGTTCTTTGATAGCTACTTAGTTAATAAGATCTACAATATTCTAAAAAGTTATAATGTGATCTAATAACAAAGTGTCTCATAAAGCAACTTTTTATCCTGTATACTGTATGAAGTCCACTCCTAGCTAACTATTTCCAAGTGTTCTGGTTCTATCACTAGTTACATCTTTATTTGAGGTCTTCCAATGCAGATCTCTTGGTTGTTCCAGCTTGAAAGCTGCATTCAGTGAGTGCAATACTGTACTCCTTAGCTGTTATACACCCATGCGATATGTCATTTAACAAAAATCATGTGTTGCGTTCTGTTCAAACAGTAGGTAATATTTTGAGCCAAATCTCATGAGCCAAAAGTAGAGCAATGGGTATTACGGCTGTATATTATATAAGCCAATGAAGCCAATTAGAAGTACATTTCTGATTTCTGATGTTGAACAATGGAGCAGCATTGCAGTAAGTAGAGCAAGGATATTGAAATAGTATTACAACCCATGGGAGCTCTGGTTAAACACTTGGCTCATCTGTTAAATGTTTTATTTATTTTTTTCATCACTAACATGTGACATTGTAAATGGTACATTGATTTACTGTGTGAAAGCAGTAAATAAAATTACATAGAAGAAAACAGTTAGAAACAATTGCTGCCAAGAATGTATCTGACATTTATTGGAACAGCCTTTTAGATATTTCATTTTCCACTTTTAAATTCCTGTAAGAGCCTGTAGAAGAAAGAATGTGTCAAGCCATGTCAGAGCTTCACGGTGACATGGCTTGAGGTATTTCTTTTCTTTTCATTGAATTTCCTTGGCCACCACCGTTGTTTACAGAATGTTTGCATATATCCTGTAAAGGTGCTCTGCGTGGAGTGCAGGATGCGCCCTATAGAGTGGAGTTCCCAGGTGGTGGTGCACAATTGGCAGAGCACCGCCCAGGTCGGGACTGTTTAAGTCGGTAGGGGATGTGGATCGGAAGGGTGAAAAATTATGGATTGGCAGGGACAAGTTTCAGAGGACACGTGCGTCAGCCGGCATTTCCAGAGTCGCCGTGGTGAACCGGGATTAATAATAACACAATTGGCAATTCTAAATTGGGGAGAAAAATGGGGTAAAAATCGTTGGCTGCAACTAAAAAAAAGAAAAATAATTAAATAATGTTTGCATAGTTTGTTGGCTGAATGGGGGTGCCTGTAACAGGTCCTGCTTAACGCAGGAGTGTAGCGTAGTGTAGTGTGACTGGGGCTAATCATGAACTGGGGGGGTCTGTGATTTTGTTATTTCAAAGTTTTCAGTATGTATGTGATATAAATACTACGTGACAAGATTGGGTTTAGAAATGTAACCACAGCAGTACAGTATTTAGATCTAGCTTCAGTCAACCTTATTCAAGTGATTATCAGTTACCGATACAGTATAGGTCGAGTATCCGGATTGATAATACCTTGTCCTAATAAACCATGAATAAAGAGTGGTTTATACTCGTGCAATCAGCTGCAAGGGCCATTTCTAGCCTCTCTTGTCAAGTGACTGTCGTGATCCATGGGTATCTGGTAGACAGAGTTTAGATGCAGTAACTGGTGGCAACCCCTTGAGCAGCAATGACTTCAACTAAGAGCTTCCTATAACTGTTGGTCAGTCTTGGTC